>NC_133622.1:228247396-228312396 GCF_048593235.1 Sminthopsis crassicaudata | reverse complement strand
ATGGGTTCCATAGTTAGATTCCCTCTTAGATGATGTCTAGAATCAATAGTCATAGGAGGGTTTAAACTTTATTTTCTTTACAAAAACTCCAAACCTCGGACTTTGAATGGGTGCTGATGATCCATTCAGGCCAATCTATACATGAAAACATAAGCTTTCTACAACACATTCCACAAGTTGTCATTTAGATTTTTCTTGAAATCTTCCCCTAAAAAGGTACCAAATACCTCCTGAAGAAGCACATCACATTTATAGATAGTTCTAGGAGGAAGATCACTCTCACTTTCCCCCTTTTGCTTTTTCAAAAACTCAAATGTATTTGTGATCTTTAGCAGGGTCATAGCATTCCAGTTGGATAGATCTAAAACATTTAATCTTCCTGCTTCATTTTTAGGTAAGAAACTCAAGTCCTAAGGAGGCAATAAAGGTGGCAAATTACAGAAGTATTTTAACCCAGCCTCTTTTTCCCACTATCATACTGCCTTTCTAAGGAAGATCCCAACTTATCCATTGTTTATCCACCATGAAATATAAGATGTGCAGATATAATCTTTGCTTCATGCAACTTGTGACCCTGATGACATTATTTTGCTTATTCAGTGGAATATTCAGTAGTTGGTATAGCTGTTCCACAATGACGGGACATCTATCCCTTTAAAAATAGGGCCCTGGAAGGAAGTGGCCTCTCAGATCATGAGGAAGAGCTAAGGTTCATTTCATGAGAGGGGACCATGAACTCTATTAGAGTGCCATTGGCTCAGACCTCTGCCTCAGTTTCTCTTATTATAGCTGGGACAATTTTAATTGATGTTTTTATTCACAACTACTTGGTGACTGGTTCATTTTCATTTCTTTTGTACCTTTCTTTGCTGTTAGCCTTCATTTTACTTATTTCTATTTATTATGTTTGCCAAAGCCCTTGCAAATCCCTGTCTAGAGCTAAATTTTACTTTTGTGAATTTCCACTCATTGTCCTTTGTTCTGCCCTCTGCGTGAAGGAGAACAAAATCGGTAACCCTTTCCACTTGAGAGTCTTTCAAATATTCATCAACAATTCTATTGTTCTACCTGTCTGTTCCTTTTCAAGTTGAACTTCCATATAAAATGAATTAATGGATAGATGTAAAAAAAATTATTAAACACTTACGTGAAGACCACTGTAGCAAGCACAATGGCTACAAAGTGAAATGAGAACATGCTCCCCACTCTCCAGGGGTTCACATTATAGTAGGAAAGAAAGTACATAAAGTAAGATGGAAAGGCCTTAAGATTCATAGGATATAGCAGCAAAGTGAATAGTAATGTATCTTTTGTAAGATCATTTCATTGGATAAAATAATATTTATTTGTGATGTTAAATCATCTGATAGTACCATGGACTTTGATGCTCAGAAACTCCTTATAAGTCTTTGTTAACTACTGAACATGGAGCTCTCCTACCTTTAGAAACAGTTAATGACCACAGCTCCAGAGACCACGCTTCTTGAGTTAAAGCTATGGAAGGTTAAGGAGGGCCACAGGGACAAGAGTCACTTCCAAAGACTTTGGGGCTGAGATATCTCTATGAAGTATGAGGGACAGTCATGATTTTAGAGGATGGCAGATCCAGGCACTTGCCTCTTCCTATTTTTCCCTCTGAGTGCTTCACTGCTTTAGGTGAGTTGTCTTGTCTCTCCTGGTTCATAATTGATCGAAATGATTTGCTTATTCAAAAAATTCTATTTTCCTGTGGATGGTGACTTCAAGAAACTTAGAGACAGAAGCACTTTGTTGGTTAGGGAGCTAGACATTATTCTACTTTGTGTCAGTCTGTCAATGGTACTGTTGGTGGGGAATGATGATGGACTCCTTTTCCACAGGAGTTTCTCCCCTCAATGATAGATAACTAAGGCGCCTAGAAAAGGGGTCAATAGTCAAGAGAGATCTTTTTTTAAGAAGTCATGGACTGAAAGTGAGGAAAGGACTGTATATTTAAATCTTATACTATTCTTTTCCTTCCTCCCCTCTTCCTTTCTCTTCCTTCCTTCCTTCCTTCCTTCCTTCCTTCCTTCCTTTCTCTTCCTTCCTTCCTTCCTTCCTTCCTTCCTTCCTTCCTTCCTTCCTTCCTTCCTTCCTTCCTTCCTTCCTTCCTTCCTTCCTTCCTTCCTGTCTCTTCCTTCCTTTCTCTTCCTTCCTTCCTTCCTTCCTTCCTTCCTTCCTTCCTTTCTCTTCCTTCCTTCCTTCCTTCCTTCCTTCCTTCCTTCCTCCCTTCCTTTCTCTTCCTTCCTTCCTTTCTCTTCCTTCCTTCCTTTCTCTTCCTTCCTTTCTCTTCCTTCCTTCCTTCCTTCCTTCCTTCCTTCCTTCCTTCCTTCCTTCCTTCCTTCCTTCCTTCCTTCCTTCCTTCCTTCCTTCCTTCCTTCCTTCCTTCCTTCCTTCCATCCTTCCTTTCAATCCACTTCACTTAAATGCAATTCACTTACATGTTATGGCTCCACCATCCTGATTCCATGGTACTCTTTTAGAATGAAGAGACACAACAATAAAAACAGCATATGAGCAGTTAATCAGGGATTTATCATACAGATTTTCAAAGCCTTAGCTTCCTTGTCCACAAAATGGCATCAAATGTGTCACCATAACCTGGGATGTTAGAAGGAAAACCTATTGTAACCTCAAAGACACAAAACCTGAATAAGAATTATTATTTTTATGCATACATTCATTATATTCCCCACCATGCTTAGCACATTTTAGTGGAATTATAGCGTCACATTTTAATTCCTGATTTTAAATTCCAGCATTAATATCAACACATATATACAAATGATATAAAACAAGTATAGTGGTATTTTTAATAAAAATAAATTCTCTATTATGGAAAAAGTAGTTTATATTTATGCAAACAGCCAACCTTTTAAAAACAATAGCTAAAATTAAAATTAATCATAAAATATCTAAAATAGGGAAGTTGCTTATTCAAATTGTTCAAATTTTGCCCAGAAAAATTAACTCACAGTACTTTACAAAAACAGTGTCTATGTGGTAAGTTGCAGCTGATTTCCTAATTTTATATTTCTGTCACATTAAGGATACTTTGGGGACTTTTTTTAAACTTTAGCATGCTCTCAGATCACAGATGGGCCAACTAACATTGAAATATTTACAGATTACTTGGTGCTTTTTGAAAATAAAACTTCAACTGTTTGCCTCAATTACTTTTGCATGTTATTTGTATATATGGAATCTGCTTTTACTCTAAGAACACACACCAAAAAAGGCAGTCTTCAATTTCTACTCCTTAAGGAAAAGGTTTATGGTCTACAAGCTGATTTTTCTTTTCTATTAACTTCTTATTGGATGCACATGGCTTCTTGATGTTAGCACAATATTTTTATCTTAACAGTAAGCAAACTGTAATGTTCCAGAAGAGACAGAAGGAGTGACCATTTATCACCAAAGTGGAGTGTCTAGTATATCATCCAATATATCATCACCATCATTATCACCATGATCACAGTCATAATCATCACCATCATCACATATGACATTTATCTAATAATGTTTCTTAGAGAGCAAAGCTATGAAATTTCTGTAGATCTTGCCCCCTTTACTTGTATACAGGGTATTTGGATCCCAAGGTTTTACTAGAAAGAGTTTAGAGGATATTTATGGGATTAAATACTTGTTTATTTTTGCGAGATGATTCATTTTAAGTGAAAATTGCAATTGTTGATGGAATTATGAACTAATCCAACCATTCTGGAGAGTAATTTGGAACTATGATTAAAGGGCTATAAAACTGACCCAGCAATACCACCACTGGGTCTGAATATTAAAGAGATCATAGCGAAAGGGAAAGGATCTCACAAAAATCTTTATAGCAATTCTTTTTGTATTGATAAAAAAAATGGAAATTGAGTGGATGCCAATCAACTGAGGAATGGTGGAACAAGTTGTAGTATATGAATGTAATGAAATACTATTGTTCTATAAGAAATGATAAGCAGACTACTTTCAGAAAAACCCAGACTTACTGAACTGATGCTAAATGAAGTGAGCACTCAGGAGAACATTGTACACAGTAACAGCAACATGGTCAATTTTGAATGATTTTACTTTCTTAGAAATACAGTGATCCCAGAAAATTACAAAAGACTCATGATAGAAAATACTAACTACATCCAGAAGTATAGAGTCTGAATTTAGATTAAAGCATACAATTTTCATTTTTTTCTTTGTTTTTTTTTTCCTTTTGTTATGATTCTTCTTTCACAATATGACTAACATGAAAATATATTTAATATGATTGTAGATTTGCAAGATATATCAGATTGTTTGCTGTCTTAAGGGATTAAGGAGGGAATGGAGGAAGGGAGAAAAATTTGGAACTCAAAATTTTACAAAAATGTTGTTGGATTCTAATCTTAAGTGTAATTGGAGAAAAACACTATTAAGTACCCCCCCCCAAAAGAAAGTGACTTGCCTAGTGTCACACAGAGAGTATGTGTCAAGTTTCTGAGGCCAGATTTGAACTCTTAAGTCCAGGGTCTGAGCTAGAACCATTGTGCAACCTCCTCTATGGGATTAAAAAAGATTCAGTAGAATATTTGTGTGGTCAGTGCATTAAGTATTTTTTTTTAAATTTGCCTATTGGCTTTCATGGTTTTATTTATTATTGTATATATTATCTATGTAGTGAAATAAAGGCTGTTCCAACAATATGTATTTATTGCATCAAATTATTTTATGATATTGGGGAACCATTATTCATGTTTAGGGAAATTACATTAGTTATACTTTTTATTTTGAATTTTTCTCCTGGTACATGATGAGTTTATAAGAAAAAATAGTTCTTTGGGATTAGACCCTCCAAATCAAAACAGGTCTGTGTGAGTTTAGGGTTTGTGTTTATGTGTGTGTATGCATATGTGTGAAAATCATAAATTATAATAAAAATTTTGGGCATGTCAATTGAATAATTACTCATTTATCTATAGCAATTTTGTTTCCCCAATCACTTCCTTTATAAATATAAAAATAAGAGTATTTACTTATATTTATAGTTTGTTTATGATATATTCATATTTATAAGAATATAAATATACAAGCCTTGTTATTATCCCTTCTCTCTTTTTAGCTATCTATCTTTAGATTTATTAATTAATTTATTCATGTATTCTTATTAATTTACTTATTTATTCATCTATTTATATAAATATTTGTTTATTTATTGGTATAAACAATTGATACTCAGAAACATTGAGACATGTCTAAAGTCACACAGGTTGTAAAAAACACAACTTGGACCCAACTTGAGTTTTCAGACTCTAAACCCAATCTTTTCCTCCACCAACTACTTTGCAGACTGAATACTTGGAATATAATGTTTAAATTGTAGTAGAAATGCATACTCAAGTCAATCAATCCATCAATGTTTTGGGGTTTATAACTCTTACACCTCATTAATTGTGTCTTTTCCCTACAGGAAAGCAGAAAAATGATCACATACTACCTGTTATTAGAGTTCTTTACTGTGTAAACTTCAAGAAGCCAACTTACACAGAAGCATAGTATGAACTCAAATAAGATAAAACTTGTTTTTATTTTCGGGCAATGAATAAAATATTTGCCACACACCTTTCAATGGAAGCTATTAAAATTTAAAAAAATAATAGAGAAGATGGTCTTCAGTCTCTCTTCAATCCTCCAAAGAAAACCTAGATTTTATATTTTAAGAATTTTACAACATTTACCTTTTCATTTTTCTGTAACTGTGAACATGATAAGCCCCATTTTGGATTTCTATGACAATTTTCATGCATAGAATGTCTGACTTACTTTGTTAGCTCCTGGGTATGTGAATTCTCTAAGTCATGAAAATTCATATCCCTTCAGTAGTTTCTACTGTAATTTGATCATTATTTCTCTAAGCTCCATCAATAGTAATTGTTCTTTTACCCAGGGTAAAGGGAAATTGAGAGGGTCTCCTTTGAAGTAAATTTACAAGATTATTATTTTCCATTATAGTTACCAATATCAAGTCTTAAAATGGATGCCTTTTGTTTTTATGTCATATTCATTTGCCTATGCATACATCCTGTGTTTTTTTTCCCTTCTTCATGTTCCTTTTCTTCAAATACATTGCTATATCTTTTTAGGAGAGATATCAATATTTGTCTTTTAATAGATCATTTACAGTCAAAAATAAACAGTAAAGTAAAATAAATGATGTAAATATCTGAAAGCACATGTAATATTCTATACCCCTAAGCCTCAAGTTTGACAAGGAAGATGAATTTCTTCATCTCTTTTCTGGGACCAAGCTGAGTCATTATGGTTAGAAAATGTTCATAAGTCTGCATTTATATAATTTTAACTATATACATACATATACATATTCATATATATATATATATATATAAGTAGATATATATAGATATACATGTATACTCGTGAGTATATGCATATGTATATATATATATATATATATATATATATATTTTTTTTTTTTGCTTCTGCTTACTTTACATTAGCACATGGAAATATCTCCATACTTTTCTGAATTAATAGTATTTTCTTTTGTTAGAGCACAATCATTTTACATTTAATTTATACATTAAAATTATTTATTTCCAAATTGATGGATGCTTGTATTGTTCCAAGTCATCTACTCTCAATGGATCCTTTCTTTCTGCTTGACTTCCTTGGGATATATTCCAAACAGTGGGATCTCTTGGTCAAAATACAGGAACATTTCAGGTACTTTCTTAGCATCATTCTAAATAGCTTTCCAGAATCTTTGGACAAATTCTTACCTCCATCAAGTGCACTGATGGGTCTGTCTTTTAACAGTATTTCTAATAATGATTGTTTTCAATTATCTTCAATAATTTTTCTACTGTGAGAAAAAAACATGTGGTTTTCATTGGATTTTTCTTATATTTTTTCTTATTTTTGATTAATTGTTCATATGGTTGTTATTATTTTGCAATTCTTCTTTTGAGGAATATTTCCTCAAAATTTTGACTCCTTATACATTGGAAAATGACTCTTTGTTATTATATATATATTCTTCCTATCTCAAATATTTAAATATAAAAAACCTATCAGAGACACATAGTTATCCATTCTCAATCATTTTCTCTTTTTAGTTAAGCTATATTTATTCTTTCTTCAATTTTCTCATTTTCATATTATTAAAAATACTTATATTTATGTTATTTCCTTCATTCCTTATCTGGTCAAGAATTTGTCTCATAACTGTAAACATGAAAGATATAACAATTATTAAATCAATTATTCTGATTTTGTCTCTGTTTCTGTCTGACTCTGTCTCTCTGTCTATATCCCTTTTAGAACTGATCTTTTACATTTTTTGGAGTAACAATTTGAAACCAATTGTAATACATGGTGTGCTATGCTATTCTATTCTTTTTAACTTTCTCTAGCATTTGTTAAATAATAAATCCTTCTTCAAGTAATTTATAGTATGAAGTTTAGGAAAACGTGGTTTTGAATTTGGTTGTGCTTAGTTTTTTCTTATATAATCTGTCCCATCATTCTTCTTTTCTATTTTTTTAAACAAGTACAAATTTTTTTGATGATCACTGCTTTATTTATTATTGTTTAGTTATTTTTAGTCATCTTTGTGATCCCTTTTGTGTTTTTCTTGGCAAAGATTCTGGAGTGGATGGTTATTTCTTTTTCAGCTCATTTTCCAGATGAAGCAAAAAGGGTTCAGTGATTTGTCCAATGTCACCTAACCAGTAAGTGCTTGAGAGTAGATTTGAACTCAGAAAAAAGTTCACCAGACAAGAGGGCTGATACTCTACCCACCATTTCACCTAGTAGCTTTACATTATGATTAATATCTGGGAAGGTTTTTTCCCTTCACTCCTTCTTGGCTCTTATTTTTTCCTGTGACATGCTTTGATTGTTCAAATCAATTTTGTTCTTTGTCTAGTTTTATAAAATAAAGACTAGGATGTATGATACTGATCACTAGAACACTGCATTTGTAAATTAATCCAGTTTTCAATATCATTTTTATGAAATTAAGAGGATCAGTCCATGAGTTATTATTCACTCAATTATGTATGCCATTCTTTATTTCATTAGTGAATGTTTTTAATTATATTCATATGTTTTTTGAAGAAATATATCTTAGTGGGTTGACTCATGGATGTTTATTTCCTCTTAATTTTAATATATTTTCTTTTCTATTATTTCCTCCTGAATTTTACTATTTCTTCAAAGAACTGCTAATGATTCATTTTGCATCCATCCCCAAGCTATGTATTAACTGTATTACTTAATATCTTTATATATTCTGTTGTGTTTTTGGAATTAAAAATTATATTGCAGTCATGTAAGGGGCATTTGGAATTTTCAATGTTTTTACCTTTAATTTCCTTTCTCTTGCTTCACTGACTTTACAAGCAAGTCTAGAACCATATCAAATAATAGTGGAGTGGATAGACATCCTAATTTTATCCCTCTATTTGTTGAGATAATATTTAGCATTATCCCATTATTGATAATTCTAGTTTTCAATAATATAATTTTTCCATGATATTGATTATAAAACATTTTAAAATGTCATGTGTTTCCTTATTTTTAAAAGAAAATTAATAATTTGTTGCATTTTCATAGGAAATTCCTTGGTAATATCACCATTTATAGATATCTATGTATCTCTTTCTAGATTGCTCTATGTATATATATATATATATATACATACGAATATAGACAAGATATGTACATTATATATTCTACATGTTTATATTTAATGTATATTATGCATGATATAATATAAATATAATTACATATATAAAGTTATATATGTAATATGTATTATGTTTATAGTTATATAGCATATGATTATTATAATATATAATTATAAATTATATATAACATTATATACATATGTTTTACATATATATATATAAAATTATAAGATATCAATATATATTTATGCCTTTATATAGATATTGATCTTGATGTGTATATGCACACAAATAAACACACACAAAAACAAATATAAACATACGCACATCTATTTTACTATGTACATAGAAACATTATACATACACACATGGTTTGTAACAACACTTACATACATGTTACATGTGTGTGTGTGTATATATATATATATACTTGTTATGTGTAACAGAGAGTATGCTTTCTTGACATTCAAGTTAACTTAGATTCACCATCTTCCTCTCAAACATACTAACTATATGGTCAGAGCATTTCATTCAGTTAATTAATATTTAATTGCTTATTGCATACAAGGTCCAGTGCTAAGTCCTAAAAATATAAAAGGTAGTTCTTGCCCTAAAGATGCTAAAAAATTAATGGGGGAATTTAATATAAAACAAACAAAAACATTAGTAGGAGAAGTATTCCTGGTTCAGGGGGACAAAGAATTCCTGCCTGGAGGTACATGACTGCCTTGAGTGTCATCCTTGAAGGAAGGATCTCACAGGACCCCTCTGATGTACACTTTCCATCTTCTCCAGCCAGAGAGAAGAGGGTCCCCAGGGGTGGGTGCAGGGATGCTAAGGATATGTTTGTTTCAGAGTTGATATAATCATGAAGGATGAAAAAATTCAGGAAGGCAGCTTGAAAATCCAGAAGACATAAGTGAGGTAGGAAAATCTTATCCAAAGTTAATGATTCTTTTTTTTTTCCTTTCCCCCCTTGTTTTGTGAATACCAGTGAAGATCTCAAAATACCCATTGGCTGTGCTATTTTCTGACTATATGACCAGTCAGCTTCTTGATCCCACTTATATAATTCTTCAGTAATATGTTTTAAGGCACTTCTTGCATATAAAGCATTGTTGGTAATGCATAGAAAACTTATTATCTACTGAAATTTTTTCTCCTGCTTTTAAAAAAAATCTATTATCTCTTTTTTTTTTTTTTGCCAATAGCAGGGACTTTCCCAAGGCCTTGAACCATAGCCATATAGAATCACCTGCAAAATATATTGATTTCAATGTATCTATAATCTGATCAATCTAGAAGTTCTCACAAGTATCTCAGAAGATAAACAACACATGCTTCCTCACATTGTGCCACTAATCAAAAGTTTTGTTACCTACTTGGCCCATATTTTCTAGTCATATATTTCATAATCCCACCCATCTCAATATTCACAGAGAAGTTCATATATTTCTCATCATTACTTTGAGAATGCCCATGATAAGCTTTTTTCAGTAGGTGAACAAAAATGCTATAGTTGAGAGAGAGAGAGAGAGAGAGAGAGAGAGAGAGAGAGAGAGAGAGAGAGAGAGAGAGAGAGAGAGAGAGAGAACAGAGAGAGAGAGAAAGAGAGACAGAGACAGAGACAGAGACAGAGAGAGAGAGAGAGAACAGAGAGAGAGAGAAAACAGAGAGAGACAGAGAGAGAGAGAAACAGAGAGAGACAGAGAGAGAGAGAAACAGAGACTACAGAGACAGAAACAGAGACAAACAGAAAGACAGAGAGAGACAGAGATAGAAAGAGAGGCAGAGAAAGAGAGAGACACAGAGACAGAAAGAAAAAAGGAAACAGAGACAAAGACAGAGGAAAAAGAGACACAGAGACAGAAAGAGACAGAGAAAGGTAGAGAGAAAGAGAGGGAGGGAGGCAGGGAGACAGGGAAACAGGAAGACAGAGAAAATATTTTTGTTTCATGTTACTAAACAATCTTGACTCCTGCCTGTAAATGCCTATTAGAGATCCTTATGCTACTATTGGAGCAGTACTGCAGCTCACTCCCACAAACCACATAGCTGCTTTTTCTGTCATTATGTGAAGTGGAAGTAAAAACCCGAGTGAGAGCAAGACACCTTGGGGCTGATAACACAGAACAATTAATGTTATAATTACCCTTCTTCATTAAAAAAAGAAAAAAGAACATTTTTTTAAATGTGGATACTGTCTATGAAATATTATGCAGCTTGAAATGGAAATTTCTTCTCTGCCCTGCCACAATATGCACGAGCACAATGTGTACAATATAAATAAATTATACAATTCTGGATTTCCAAGTCACATTATAACGTCAGAATTCAGAAACCAGACTGGGAGCCAAATGCAAAATCTTCTAAATTTTCCCATAGAGTCATAGCATTAGATGATTGTAGGAGAATTGTAGTAGCTGTGATCATAATCTGAATTACACTTTTTATTTCAATAAACATAATGACAATAATTTTAGTGGATAGATGAGTTAATTGATTTCATATTTCAGTCAGTGTATATTGTAAACCATCTATGTCTGCTCATTGTCTGGAATGTGTCCCCCATAAATTTATACAAGCTGAATCTGAAAACCTGCTAAAGATATAATAATAATAATAATAATAATAATTATTATTATTATTATTATTATTATAGAGTAACAACTGATAGTACATAGTATATAAAAGGATTGCAAAGGATTTAAAGCAGAATTTCTTAACATTTTTCATTTTGTGGGTCCATCTGCCAGTGATATGAAATCTAGACCCTTTATGAGAATAATGGCCTTTTGTTTGTTTTAATTGAATGAAATGGTAAAATTCAATTAGAGGTTAATGAAAAGATATCATTTCCCCCATTCCCATTCAAAGACTTCTGAATCTATCCACGTACCTGTAAGGGGTTGGTGAACTTCCACAGTAAGAACCCCTACTTTAAACTGAACGAGGAGGATACACTGGATGTTGTTTCAGACTTGGAGCCAGGAAGACCTGGGCTGAAATCCAGTCCCAGATGCTACTCTTGTTACCAGAAGTAAATCTTTTACCCTTCCTTTACTTCCTCTTCTAAAGAAAGAAGGAAGTGGACTCGACTTGTCTTATACATTTATTCTGGTTTTAAATCTGATAATCTGCTCCTCTAATAAACACATTATTAAATTTGAACCAACCAGCAATACTGTGAGACAAGTAGTTTTATCCTATTTTACAGATGAGAAAAACTGAGACCAAGAGAGATTAAATATTTTTTCCAAGGTCACATAATTACAAAATGTCTAAGGTTAGAAACCATTTTTCCCAAACCCACCTATAGCTCTCTATCTATAGCTTATGTCACTTCAAATTAAATTAGAATCAAATCAATTAAAATTAGCTGAAGGTTGAAAGCTAGCATAGATCAGGGAGCAGGAGCAGCATATTTTTCAGGAGAAGCTAATTTCCCCCCAGAGCTATAAACTCCACTTGTAAATCATTTCCTCTTTATTTGTCATTTCTTTAGGTGTATCCTTTTTTATTTCTCTGTTCATCTGTTAAATCAAAAGGGATTTGACTCCTGTGATTCATTGAGAGAACATCTGAAATCCACAGGCCACTAATAATCTATAGGCAGGCATTAAAGTTTATAGGTGGAAGGGAAACACTTCTCTGACCTTATGGTAGTGGAATGAAATCTTACAAGGACAGAACATTTGATGGGACATTAATCAAAGCAGAAGCAGCCTCCCCTAGCCCAGTAGTGGCTGGGACAGGTTGGAAGCCTGACATGATGCTCGTGATCAGCCTCGGATTCCTGCAACCCCTGCTGAGGGTCCTGATGCTACCACGTTGTGTGCCAGACCTGCTGCTCAGGCCACATTAACTGCTTCTTGGTGCCACTTTATTTTCCTATATGATGAGCCAAGGGACATGCTCTGAATCTCTCTGTGCCAAGGAGAAGAGAAAAAGCAATTTAAGCAACCAAATTGTGAAAGTAGTGGTGCAAGTGATCAATAACACCAACTCTTCTTTGGGTCTATAAAATAAAAAAAAAAAATAAGCTATTTAATTGAGAAAGAAGATAAAGAAACAGACATCTAGAAAAATACAAGGGGAGAAAGAACATTTGATGTATCCCAAAGTATGAGAAAAGAAGAATAATTTATTGAGTAAATGTAAATATTATTAAACATATTATTTGAAAGATCATTATAATTAAGTCTACATGAGATATTAGCTATAGAAAAATAGAGAACAAATTGGTTATTTCCCCATTAATATGTAGTCAAAAGAATGTGTATGATTAGATAGGTGAACAGACAAAAATAAATAAATATACATTCATATATATGTGTATATATATGTGTGTGTATGTATATATACATGTATATATATGTATATATACACGTATATATCTGTGTGTATATATGTATACCTCTGTGTGTGTGCGTGTCTGTATATATATATATATATATATAATGATGAGTATATATGAATATGTATGTACACATATACATATCAACTCTTGCTAATTCCCACTCATTCATCTCTGTGCTGAGATAATTTGTATATGGTATATATATATATATATACATATATATATATATATATATGTATATATATATATATATGTATATATATATATATATATATATAATATGTGTGTGTGTATATATATATACACACACATACATATGTGTGTGTGTGTGTTGTGTGGTTGTGTGTGTGTAGATAGTCACACATATATTTCCAACTACAATCTGATTATCAAAAACTCAAAAAATCATTCAAATCTCATTACTATATAATGTACAAATTGTATACTAAAATGTGTGTTGCGGCAACCTTTATGGTCTACAAACTATAATAGCTTCACTGGTTCTTCATTTATTCCCTCTTTTATGGGAATATACCTTCTGATCTGACTTCAAAATTGGGGAAAATAAAATTCTTCATGGAATATACTAAGTGAGAAAGATTGACTTGTCAAGGCAATCATTGAAACAGAGAGTAAGAATCTATTAAGTGTCTACTAGGCACAAAACATCAAACTCCACACTGAAAATACAGATAAAAATAAAACAAATAAAATATAAAAGAAGTGTATATGCCCTTTGAAGATTAGGTGTTCCCTATCTGAAAATGGATGATTTGAACTCAGGAAAATGAGTCTTCCTGACTTCAGATTTGGTCTTTTATCCATTGTGTCACGCAGCTTCCTTATTTATTTAATAATTAGAATACATTAACATGTTCCTTGACTTTAAGTCTAGAGAAATAATTATTTGAATAAAATTGTATCCCTTTAGAGATGGCTTAGGTAGGATATAGAGCACTGGGCTTGGAGTCAGTAAGATTTGAATTCAAATACAGCCTCAAGAACTTATTAGCTGTGTGATCCTAGGAATATCACTCTGTCTGCCTCAATTTTCTCAAATGTTAAATGAGGATACTAATAGCCCCGATCTTCCAGGGATGCTGCAAAGATTAAATGAGATAATATTTGTAAAATACTTAGCAAAGTTTATGTTTGATAACATAACTTCCTAACTCTTCTTCTCATTTTACCTTTTTATTTCTTGAGTTCAATTCCCATAACGATCATTAATACTTAAAATCAAGTACAGCCCTACCAAGCAAAGTTAATTGAATTAATGGAAGAACAGTCTTCTTAGCTTCCCCTAAGTCAGAAGGGATTCGTTCAAGATTTATGTTCTTTGCACCAGGTATTGCCCAGCCACCACAATAGACACATAACTAGTAAGTTGTGGTTTGGGGATTGATGCCTTGAGCACCTGATTCTATGCTTTGTAGCCCTATTACACTGAATTGCCTTTCTGATTTCAAAATGTTATATTTTATTAAAATGATATATTTTCCAATAAATGGTCAATCACTCAGAACTTCACCAGACTAACAGGATAAACGTAAGGGAAGGTAGTTAATGCCACTTTGCTATTAACTGAATTATCATAGTCTGTTTGAGGGACATGCAATTTTTTCAGGTCAACTTGTTCTGGCCATATGATTGTCACATAGAAGTGATGGACATAAGCTTAACTTGTCAGGAAAAAGACTCTTCTTTGTTACTTAACAGTACATCAAGGTATATGATAAAAGCAAGACCCTGAAAAGAAGAGCTTGTTTAATTTTTGTTTTTGTACAACTAGGACGCTATTAGAAGTAGCATCCAACATATCTTTATAGCTCTCTGTAGGAAAGATACCAGGAAAAAAAATGACTGGTATTTGTATTATATTTAAAAGTTTATAAAATATCCAGTTTATTGTGAAGATACAGTAGGTTCTATTATTTCCATAATATGAATGAGGAAATTGAACTTCACAGAATGTGAATTATTTATCCATGATCAGATATCTAACAAACAGCTAATATTAAATTTGAACTCACATCTCCTGGCATCAGAGCCAGCACTCCTTCCCTCATATCAATCTGCCGGACTAGAATCAATTTTGTCCTTCATCTCTTGCTAAGTCTTCAAAAATCCCTCCTTCAATGATACACATCCTGTTACATATTGAATATTGCTTGCAGGGTATAGTGTCGATATGTCATGTTCTAGAATCAATATTTATGGCACTTTAGTTTCTCCTCTTTTTCTCCTGATTCTTTTCTTTTAAGTTGAATGTGTATTTTCCACCCAGACTGAATAACAGATGTCTACTCTGTTTTGTAGTAATAATTTGTGTTTTCACACAAAAAACCACTGCTATAGTTTAGCTAACAAGAGAGCCATTCTATGGTTGTTTCTACAATTTAACATTTGGATTGGCAGATGGGTTAAGAAAGAATTTGCCTAGAAGGGGAGAAAGGAGATGTTATACTATGTTGAGTTCTTTCTTTCCCTCTTCAGGACTGTAAAGCACGGAAATTTTAAAAAAAGAAGACAACATTATTCTAAAATTCATGACATTTCATCATTTACAGTGTTTAGGATTTTTTAAAAAAGAGGAATCATATTTATAAAAAAAACCCACAGAAATATTATTTCTCTGCCAGCTTCGGTAGAGTGATAGAGGTATATAAAACTCAATGATATTCATGCTATGCAAAAAGTAACTTTTTTTCATGAACTATTGAAGTGAGGAATAGCTATAGAAGTGTACTGGGTTTTCTTGTTTATATTCAAGGGGAAGGAGTTAAGACAGATTTATTAGTTGTTGGTTTAATAATGATAAAACAATTAGACTTACAAGGAAAAAATGAAGTAGATTGCTTTAAGAATTAATGAATTCAAATGAAAAAATTATTCTCTCTTCCCTTCCTCTTTTTCTCCTTCCTTCCTTCCTTCCTTCCTTCCTTCCTTCCTTCCTTCCTTCCTTCCTTCCTTCCTTCCCTTCCTTCCTTCCTTCCTTCCTTCCTTCCTTCCTTCCTTCCTTCCTTCCTTCCTTCTCTTCCTTCCTTCCTTCTCTTCCTTCTTCCTTTCCTTCCTTCCTTCCTTCCTTCCTTCCTTCCTTCCTTCCTTCCTTCCTTCCTTCCTTCCTTCCTTCCTTCCTTCCTTCCTTCCTTCCTTTCTTCCTTTTTTTGTCACAAACCTTTATAAAATTCCTCTTATGATATACAAAAATGAAAATAAGATAGTCTTGAACCTATTGAGAGGAAATCAATATGTAAACAAATAAACAAAGATGAATCCTATACAAAGTAATTAAAGAGATGATATGATATAATAGGAAAGAGTAGTCTGATAATAATGCTATTAAAACCTGAGTTCTGTCATACTTCCTGGCTATGTTGCTCTAGGTAAGTCACCAAATATATGTCTTTTTAGATAAAATTATAATTTTGCTTCTCACACTCATTCAGCATGCAAAACATCTATTCATGGATAATCCATGAGCATTTCAAAGCTTTAGTCAGTCAATCTACACACATTTATTAATGCTTTATTATGAGACCGGCACTGCAATTATCCTTTGGAATCAAAGAAAGTAAAATGCAGGATTCCTGCCCTCAAGGACTTCACATCATAATAAGGGGAGTCTATATTCATACAATTAGATGCATCCAAGATATAGGAAATGCATATAAAAAGATATCAAAAAAAATCATTAGAATTAGAGTGGTAAGTTTAGGTAATCTTATCCAAAAGGAGGGATGTGACCTGAATCTTAAAGGAAGTCAAAGGAAGTCAGAAGATAAATGTGATGAAGGAGAGAATTCTTGGGTTTGAAGAATAGTAGGCAGAAGGGAAAGGGAATTCGGAAATATAATGCAAGGAACAAAAAAGAGGTGAGTGTAACAGGGTAATAAAACAAATGGAAAAGAATACATTACAAGATTAGAAGGTGATAAAGTCCCACTTATAAAAGCCTTTACTGAGAAGGGGAAGAAGACGATTAAATCTGTGCTTTTAGAAAGCCAGCTTGACAAAAGAATGGAAGATGGGTTGGAATTGGGAGAGAATTGAGGCAAAAAGACTCATATGGTATTACAATAGTAAAGGCTTGAGATGGTGAAAGTTTGTTCTGGTCTGATGACTGTTAGTAAGAAGGAAGGAATGTATCCAAAATGTTATAGGGGCAGTTAGATGGTCCAGTGGCTAGAGCACTAGCTCTGAAATCAGAAGGACCAGCATTCAAATGTGACATCAGATAGCCGTGGGCAAGTCATTTAACCCCAATTGCCTTGCAGGAAGAAATATTGCAAAGAAAGAAATGACAAGATTTGTTAAAAGTTTGGCTGCATGTGAATGTTAACAATGATCAAAGTAATGAGATCAAGTTTATGAACTTAAAAAATGGTAAATATATGGTTTCCTAGACAATATTAACGAAAATGGAAAGAGGGGATGATTAGCAGGAAAAGATAAGGAATTTTGTTTTGAGGAGATTGAGTTTAATAACTCCACAAGATAACTACTTTGAGATAGACAAAAGGCAAATGGAGAAATATGACTAGAATTCTAGAATAATATTAACATTGATTATATAAAATTGATGAATATCTTTATAGAGATGATAATAGAAAGTATGGAAGTTGATAAGTTTGCCAAATTATATATATATATATATATATATATATATATATAAAGATATATAGTTATATATGTGATCATATATATATATATATATATGTACATATATATATATGAACACATATATATATAACTATATATCTTTATCTATATGTCATGAAAAAAGAACAGGCTCTAGGGCAAAACTTTGGGTGATATCATGGTTAATTAATATAGTGAGGCAGAAGATTCAGAAAAAAAAAAAAAAAAAGGCTGAGAAAGAGCAGGAAGACATAAGGGAATAGAACCAGGAGACAGTAGTGTCATGAAAAACTTAAAAGAAGAGAATATTGAGAATATGATGGTGTAAAAGGATATAGTAGTTTAAGAATAGTGTTTGAGAAAAGTCTGTTAGATTTGGCAATTAAGGAATTATTGGCAACTTTGGAAATGATGATGTCAGAAATCAGATTGCTGAGGGTTTAGAAGCAAGTGAGAGAAGAGCAAGAAGAGGCACCTAATATAAATCACCTGCTCAAGGAGCTTAGCTAAGATGAGGAGGAGAGATATAGGATAATAGCTAAAAAGGATCAATTGAGGGTTTCAGGGTTAGAGAAACATGAACATGTTTGTAGGTAGCAGGGAAGGAGATGGTACATAGAGTGAAATTGAAGATTGGAGGGAGAGATTGGGGATGATAAATGGGATAATGCTTTGTACTATGAGAAATCAATATTTCTCTCTTTTAATTAATAACTAATTATTGCATTAAAACTAAAAATTTATGCCTTTTTTCTTTCCTCATCCAGAAACAAACCAGTGTGGGAAATCTCTCTTAAAGATTTATCCAGTCAAAATCTAATAAAACATTAAAAGAAATTCTAAGTTTGAGCTAATGGATGTATTCTTGCTCATTATATTTGCTCAGACAGGTCTGGGAAAATGTGAATCCTCCTTTTTTGTCAGACAGGGATATGGAAACTGACATCTCTTTTTCAAAGATTTGGGTAACCTAAGTCATGTGCACACACTCATAAGGTAGCCCACTTCTCATTGTGTTGATTAATCAGAGTTGATTTGTACACCTTTGTAAAACCTTCAAAAAGCATATAAAATGCTAGGGAGGGAATCTTCAAAAAACACAGCCAAATTACCCTTTTATTAATAACATGCTGGTCTTATTAATAAAAATGACTAAATTAGCTAGAAACTATATCTCTTGAATTTATTTTCATAAGATATAAGAGTACAGTATTGTAGTCAACTATAAGACAAGTTTCAGAGCAGATAATTATCTGTTCTGATAGAGGAAACTTCATTGAAAATTTGTAGTTTATGGAAGATGAATGGATGTCCATCAGTTGGAGAATGGTTGGGTAAATTATGGTATATGAAGGTTATGGAATATTATTGTTCTGTAGGAAATGACCAGCAGGAGGAATACAGAGAGGTTTGGAAAGACTTACATCAACTGATGCTGAGTGAAATGAATAGAACCAGAAGATCACTGTACACTTCAATGCTGTATGAAGATATATTCTGATGGAAGTGGAAATCTTCAACATAAAGAAGATCCAACTCACTTCCAGCTGATCAATGATGGACAGAAATAACTACACCCAGAGAAGGAACACTGGGAAGCGAATGTAAATTGTTAGCACTACTGTCTATCTACCCAGGTTACTTATACCGTCGGAATCCAATACTTAACTTGCAACAAGAAAATGGTATTTACACACATATATTGTATCTAGGCTATACTCTAACACATGTAAAATGTATGGGATTACCTGTCATCTAGGGGAGGGAGTAGAGGGAGGGAGGGGAAAATTTGGAAAAATGAATACAAGGGATAATGTTAAAAAAAATTACTCATGCATATGTACTATCAAAAAATTATAAATAAAAAAGAGAATTTGTAGTTTAGTTGAAGAAGACTAGATATTCTAAGCACAATGAGAAAAGAAAAATTTCCATATGCCCCATAAAAAAGTTTCCATTTAGCTTTATATATTGATGAATCAAAGAAATGCTAAAATTTTAATGACCTAAAGATACAAGATATTAACCAAATGTCAAAACACTCATTTGCTTGATGCTCAGTAGGAAAACATTCAATATATTCAAAGTAGCATGTCTATTTGAACTGTGAAATGTTGCATATAAGTCCCAGGGACACACACAGTGCAGATACACATACACTCACACACCATTGATACATATATTGTGTGTGTATACACACATACATATGTATCCATGACAATATCTGTCAGTCTATCTGTTTATGCGTTCACCCATCTATCCTTCCATCCATTATTTGCTTTAGAAAATACTGGTCATAGTGTTTGTCTCACTTAACCTCAAAGGGCTGTTGTGAAGATCAGATAAGGAAAAATATGTGCAAGTGTCACCACAAAGCATTCCATGATGGAAGATATTATTGTGTTTGTAGTTGTAGGTGTTTTTGCTTCCATCATTCGACAATCATGCATTCTAGGTTTCCCATTTTTATATTTTATAGTCACATTTGATGAAATTCTCCTTCTAAAAAGTGAAATATAGGGTTTTTGGTCTGTATTTATTTTATTTTATTTTGGAAGGGAGAGGAAATTTGTATCAAAAGTCAGGAATGAACATAACTCACAGTATGGAAACATATACCCAGTCCTTCTCCCCCTGTACCTGCTTCCCATAATTTCTGCTCTACACCTGGGACCCTCCACATTGTTTCTGAGACCTGGTCCTCTATGTGCCGATCTTTCCGAATTTCTAGTTCAGTCATCGAAGACATTAATCTCACCACTTTTAGATTTCCTGCTGTAATAATACATTAAACTGATTGATGATTGAATCTATACAATCCAACCCACTTAACCTATGATATCTACTTGCTGACACTCGACAACAGATAATATTTCTGTTTTATTTCCCACTATATCCACATATCTACTCCGGAAATCTTATGTAGCACCATTTAATACCCTTGAAGCCCTATTATCAAAAGCTACCATCTCATTCCCCCAACAAACAAGCAAAAAAAAAATATTGATTGGCTACTACTCATTTAAATGTGTTTATTTTTCTTTTAAAACATAATTGATGTGGTTTACCCCTATTAAATTATTTGTATCTTCACCACTTATCAAAGCCCCTAGATCAAAGTAGTTACTTAATAAATGTTTTTATTTTTTTTAATTCCTTCAGGAAAAGTCTTTCTGATTTTGTCTCTCACTAGAATGACTTTTTCAGTGATTATCTTAGTTTCATTCTTTGATAACTTATCAGGGGAATGCTTCTATTGAATGAAAAGAAATAGCATATTGAATAAGACAGTGTATATAGAATCAGATCCTTGGTTATCCTTGGGATCATGAGCAAAATATTAATCACTTTGTGCCTCAGCTTCCTCATGTAAACAGAAGCATTTGAATTTGATTATTTTTACATTTCATTCCTGCTCTAAAGCTACTACTATTCTATTATCTCATGAAATGGGGCAAGTTTTCAGTAGGATCATAAAAGCATGGAAGAACTGTAATTTGTATTGCCATAATGGATATCTATAGTCATTAAAGTTCAGTTCTAACAAAGGGAAGACAAGTGGCTTTCCAAACCATGAAATATTCCATCAAGGAGTTTCCTTAGAATCAATCAACTCCAACATCTTTAGATGAAGAAGCAGAATCTTTCTATAGTAGGGGGTTTTAAACACTGTATATCCTCAGTCGTTTTTCAATTATGTCCAACTCAAGACCCTATTTGGGGTTTTATTGGTAGACATTAGTGTGGCTTGCCATTTTCTTCTCCAGCTCATTTTACAAATGAGGAAACTGAGGCACCCAGGATGAAGTGACTTGCTCAGGGATAGTAAATATCAGCCTTGCTGACTCCATGCTCCATGCCTACCTCTTCATAGATCTCTTTGAAACCTTCAGCCCCTTCTCAGAATAATGTTTTAAATGAACAAAATAATTAAATAGAATTAGTAAATAACCAATTATGTTATAATTCTCTTCCAAGAAACCCACAAATGTGGTTATAAAAAATCAGACACAATTGAAATGACTAAAAACAGCAATAAGCAATTATAATATAGTTATCAAAATATAAATATAAGAAGAATTGAGAGACCATAGGTAAAAAGAGGAAACTACGACATTCGTAAATAAAGATATATTATTCAGGTGTTTTAGTTATAACCAACTTTTTGTGAGTCCTTTTTGTGTAACCCACTGGATTAATGTCCACTTTTGTGAATCAGTTAATAATGGTGGCATTAATGGAAATATTTAATAAATCTGCACAATGTGAATAAAACAATTTCTTTGAATTTAAAGAAAAGTGAAATCCACTTATCTATCTCTGCTTTCCACTATTCTTTCCTAAAGTCACAAACACACACACACACACACACACACACACACACACACACACGGTCCTGGTCAATATAGAGAAGGAATAACTAGATCTACCTCACAAGGAGGTAATTCTCACTCTAGGACAAAGTAAATATGAATAGAGGGAAGAATGACCCAGGAATAACAGTCAAAGACCATCCTTTGCAATATATGGTCCCCAGATAACTATTCTTCTGTGGGGGAAGAGAGCCCACTAAATCATTCCCATTGTAAGAGTGTGAGAAAGCATCAACTATCCTATAAACACCTGAGCATGCAATTTATTATTCTACACAGCTGCCAGAAAGATTTGTCACTTTATAAAAATATATATACCAAGATTTGGCATTTAACAAAAGAGAAGGAAATGCCTTTCTCTTAACAGTGACCAACAGGATCATATTTAAGGGACTGCACAGTGCCATTAACAGATATTAGGAAAGATTTCACAGACCGCTTCTTTTGTCATTTTCTCCATAAGATCTTGACACAGATAAGGATGATACATTATTATATAAATAGCTTTAGGTATATATTTTTTCTTCCTTTTGCCCCCAGAATTTGAAGTTAAATCATGCCAATATATTGGCATCCCTGTAGATATAAATTAAAGCTGTTTGATTTTAACAGTTTTTTCCATGTACTCTTCTTGATATCTCCTTATATTCGTTATTTCTATTTATATGAGTGAATCTGTTTTAATTTTAGATGAAAATGTAAGAAATATATAAATAACCCTTCTGCATTTAAATTCAAAAACACTACTCATGTCTCTGCTATAAAAGGGATTTTCATTCTTAAAAAAATGAGAGGGGATGAAGGGAGGGGAAAAAAAAAAAACTGTTACTGCTTACTTCAACAGCATAAAAATGCTTAGATGAGAAAATTCCATGTGAATTTATTCATCTTTACTGCTTGCATTAGTGCTGACATTCAGACAGCTCTTTAAGTTTTAATTCAATTTTGCTTTAATTTAAGCTCTGAAGTAGTGACACTATTTTTGATTGCATTTTTATTCAAAATCTTTCTTTATATGCTTGACAACATGTATTGTTGATTAGATTTTATTTTTACATTTGATCTTCCGTGGTAAATATCATACAAGGAATAAACCAAATCTGCAAAGTGAGAAAAAGTAACTATGGTCTTAAAGTAGTGGAAAGAATTCTGGGCAAAAATTAAGTCACAAAACTTATAGAAATAACAGAAATTTCAGAGCCATTTTATTTGACTTATAAACCAACTAGGATCCTTTTCAACCCAATCAAGAAGTTGTCTTTCAGGCTCTATTTGAGAACCCTCTAATGAAGGAATTTCATCTCCCAAAATTGGATTATAGATCAGGAAAAGGAATGATTTTAAAGCTCATTTAATCCAACTTTTAAAAAAAATTGCAGATAAGAAAATAGAATCATGGAGAATTCAAGTCATATGCCAAGCTTCCAGATGTGTTGTTAAGTAAAAGTGAAATTAAAATTCAAGCAATATAATATGAAATTCAGTGTTTAACATGGTGCTTTTTTACATAGTATATATTAAAATATCTTTTTTTATTGAATGAGTGAATGTTTTTTTGTTTTGTTTTGTTTTGTTTTGTTTTCCAATTCGGCATGTTTTAGATAGCACTAGGGGCTATAAAAGTTTTATCTCCCCGTTTTATAAATTGAGCGATAATTTGCCTTATTTTCAATTGCTATAAGTTATTTTTGAATCTTGCTTGTAATACTGACAAGTTTTGTAAACATGAGCCAGTCACCTTAGATAACTGGTTACTTTTTAAAATTTGTTTTGTTTGTGAATCTATAAAAAGGGTTGATGGTTTATGCAACAACTTAATTTTAGATATTGGTTTTATGATTCATTTCTTGTATTACCTTCAACAAATAACTGGTTTTCAAAAAAGAAAGAATCCCCATTATCCCCTAGTTTAGGCCCTTCATTTTATAAAGGAGTAAAACGAGAGTCAGAAATGTTACATAATTTACCCAATGTCATATAAATGGGAAATATAAGAAACACAATTAGAGAGCTCAGGTCCTCTTACTTCAAATCTACTGTTTTTTTGATTGCATTAAAATATGACAATATGTCACTCAATTTTTTCATTTATAAAAGGAATTTGGATAAGATGGCCATGAATGTCTTGATGTCTAAATTCAAAGGTTTATCATTGAATATTAAATATTTTACATAATTTATAGGGATAAATGGAGCTTTCTTTAAAATAATTATGGATGAATGAGTGGTTAACAAGTTTATTGTTCATTTATTTTATAGTATATCTAATTCAAAATGTATTTAATTTGATTAAAGTTTATAGAAAATACTTGCTATCTTTATAAATGTAAGCAAAAAATCTATCAATCTTTTCCCCCAATTTTTTTCTGCTCCTTCTATATGAAAGCAATAGCCCGGCAAATTTTCCATTGACCTCTAAATTTTCTCACATTTAGAATGAGATCTTGATCTTAATTGTCTAGGAGATAGAAAATATTTTCAAGCAATCTCCATACAAAAAAAAAAAGTGTAGTCATTAATTTAATGGTTGTGGGACATGAATCTACTAGCCAAAGAATGTAATAAGATGAACAACTTAATCATATGAAAAAAACATTTTAATGAATCAATTAAAGATGTTAGACTGAGTAAAAAGTCTTTGAAAGCCATTGAATGAACTAAAGTGAAGGTGTGACAGGATGTCTGTTTAGATGGTTGATGAAAGTTAATGATGTGCGTTGTCTATAAAACATTACATTGTTTTGTTGGAACTAAAACTAAAACTACTGCTCAAAAGGTTAGTGATGGCAGTAATTACAAACAGATTTCTTCCCCTCACTTAATAGTATTTTTTTCTAATTACATGTAAAGCTAGTTTTCAACATTTATTTTTGTTAAAAATTTGACTTATGATTTTTATACCTCCCCATTTCTATACCTTTCCCCAAGATATCAAACAATCCAATATAGACAATATATGAAAAATCATTTTAACCATATTTTCATATTCATCATACTGTGAAACAAAAATCAAAACTAAAAGGGAAAAATCATGATAAAGAAAACCACAACAATCACAACAAAAGTGAAAACAGTATGTTTCAATGCATATTCAGTGTCCATAGTTTCTTTTTCTGGATATGGATGACATTTCCCATCACAAGTTTATTTCAATTGTCCTATATTGCTGAAAAGAGTAATTTATCATCACACAATTTTGCTGTTACTGTGTACACTATTCTAGTTCTGCTCACTCAGCTTCATTCAGTTCATGTAAATCTTTCCAGTTAAACTGAAATCTAACTGTTCATCATTTCTTATAGAAAAGTAGTATTCCCTTATATTCACATACCACAACTTATTCAACCATTCCCCAATTGATGACAATTCCTTCAATTTCCAGTTGTTTGAAACCATAAAATTTGTTTTGCGCATATAAGTCCTTTTCCCTTCGTTATGATCCCTTTGGGATATAGAACTAGTAATGGTACTTCTGGACCAAAGGACACATATAGTTTTATGCCCTTAGGGCATAGTTCCAAATTGTTCTCCAAAATGTTTGGATTAGTTCACAACTCCATCAACAATTCTAGATTTCTAAGAAGGAATTACTAATATTCCGGAGAGAATATTAGACTTTGATTTCTTCCATAGAATATTGTGATGCTTAAATGAGATAATTAATGTAAAATACTTTGCAAATTAAAGAGAGAGAGAGAGAGAAAGAGAGAGAGAGAGAGAGAGAGAGAGAGAGTATGTAGGTATATGTATACATTATATATACACATACATACATATATTTTATATATGTGTATGTATACATATATATATAATGCCAGTTATCATCATCATCATCATCATCATCATCATCTGTATTATTATAACTATTGGCCTCTAGTCACTTGGCTTTTAGTGCAGTGAAAACTTAATTTTCTAAGCTTTCTACTACCTTTTTACTGTACTCTTTTTAAGCTCAAGAAATGGTTATTCAGCAATATAGGGGTATTCTGGGAGTTATTTAATTGCTCAACTCAGTAAAAACAAACAAACAAAAACTATGTGCACACACTATTAAGTTTAATTTATAATATTACCATTTTCCCATCACTTTCTTAAGTCTAGACATTCAGCCAAACAATAATTTAAGCCTTGATTTATAGATTATCTATTTCTAAAACATAAATACCTGTAGTAAAAAGTTAACAAAAAATTCTCAAGACCTGGTATGAGGTGACTTCAGAATGCCTCTGCCTCTTCTCTACCAAAAAAAATAAAATGAATGAAAAACAAAGAAAAAAATCAACCTCCAGTTGGTTAAAGGAGGACCTTGCAGATCTTGGAAGGTCTGAATACTGTTTCATTCCCCACTTTCTCATTAGCAAACTGGTTTGATAACCACTTCTCCTCCCCACAGCAACAACTAGCAGCAACTCTTTATGGTAAAGCATAGACGGTATATTGTAGAAAAATCAAATTCAATTCTTTTGAAAAAGTAAGGAATAAAACTGAAAGATTAGATGGATTAATATTTAATATGTTCCACATATCTGTAGGAAATCTATATTAATGCAATCTAAGAAATCAAATTAGAAATCATTAAAAAAAAGTTAAATAAGGTTGTTTTTGTATTCTAAAAGGAACTGTTGCCAACTCGGGAATACAAAAATAGATAATTTAATTTACAAAATAAATAAATGTTATTATTTTGTAAAAAAATTCTAAACTGAGTATTAGAAATTTAATCATAGCAATTTTAATATTCTAAAAGAGAATATGAGATAAAAATAAAGAAAATATTCTAAACTTGAATAAAGTACTAAATAAAATTTATTTATATATGAAGATAAGTGAATAGAAAAAAATATATACTACATATTACATTGAGAATTTAAATGCCAAAATACTCATACATAGAACACTTGTAAAATTGCTATTATTGTACATCACAAAGAACTTACTAATATATTCAGGAAAAAAATCATTACATTAAGGACCAAATTACAAAACAATGATTATATTAAAGATAATGATAGCATAATTAAAATACATGATTTATTGGGTCTTAGTCAAAAGAAGACTTAGAGGAAAAATTATATCCCTGAAAACATTAATAAAGAGTAAATTATAAAAATTAACTCATGCAACAATCAACAAATTAAAAAAAGACAAATGGATACGCCTAAAGAATATAAAGAAGAAATAAGGCAAAGAAAAGGAGAAATCCATAAAATTATAAAAAAAGAATGTGCTTTAATTAATCCAATAAACAATTTATATAACTAATTTGAAAAGTTTAGAAAAAAATGATATTACCCAAATCATCAGAACTGTGTGAACATAACAATGAATAAAAATAAAATGGAAATGATAATTAACTATTAAATATATAACAAAGAAGCTGAGAAAAGTAATTTAGAGAATATCCCCCAAAATATGAAATATTAAAATAGGCAAATTCTATATAAAATAAGATGTAAGCAAATAAAACTCAAAATAAATTAAACAGGCATTTAATGAACTGTTTTATGAAGAGGAATCTCATTTAGTCATTGAAATAGTCTAAATTCGGAAAAACTTTTGAGTTTCATAAAAGAATTACTTTAAAAAGGAAAAGAACCAACAAAAAAAGAGCACCATGTGGTAATTCTCACCTCATATCAGTATTATTTAATTCTTATTTTACACATATTATTCATAAATGTCTGACATCTTTATTTTCTTTGGGAAGATTTTTACCTTGTTTATAATCATGGTAGGTATTTTGTTGTTAGAATACAAATATGGTGATTCCACTAGCAAGATAGAAAACAGTTGATTGTAATTATTTTTTGAAATTAAAAAAAAATATCATTATAGTATTTCCTGTTTTCAGTCTTGAATGCCTTGGGATAATTTTGCTTATGCTTGAATAACTTAACAAGTTTTCCTTAACCTTTTTTTTTTTTTTTTATCCCCCAGTGCTTCCATTTTATAAAATTATCTTGTTCATAATTGTTTGTCACACTTCTTAAGCTTTTACAAATGTGTTCACACAGTTAAACTGAGTATTGCTTTAGGCAGTCATATCTCTCTGATATTAACCTAGTCAAATCATTGTTTATTAAGCTCATTGTTGTATAAGCTCTTTGGATCTTGTGGTAGAATTGATTTTCATTGTTTAGATTTCTGAGTGAACCTATTATACTCAGAGCCAATGTCATTTCTATTGTCAATTTCTTTTTTCTATTTTTAATGTTAAAGTCCCATTTAAATAATTCAGGCTTAAATAAAATAATTCTATGTAATATTTTATTGCTATTTTTCTTGTCATGTATCATAAATTCTTATTTTATCTCTGATGGGTTGACAGTCTGACTGTGCACAGACAACTGACAAGACTTATAAATTAATAAGGCCAGAAAATATTTATGTATAGCAAACCTGAAAGAATAATACTGAACGTAATATCAATGCCCAGTAACTTCAACTTCAGAAAATTAATATTTAAGAAAGTGATAGTATTTTAGCATAATAGAAATCATATAATACAACATAACACAATATAATATAACATAAAATAAACAACTATAAAGAATGATGAATTATATGAAAACAATTTAAAAGACTATTTTGGAATAATTTTAAAAAGAAAAAAGGAGAAAAAACAGAATAATTATACAACTACTGTGGACAAGCAAATCACAATGGTCAAACAAATGTTCATGTGAGGGTTTAAAAAGAAAGATTATAAATTTTTGCGTTGAAAATTTATTTATATGTGAATATTGAGAAGTAGATTAATAAGCAATGTTAATATGTGCTATTAAATTTAAAATCAATCATTTTTGAGATAAAAGGCAAATGAAGCAAATTCACTTCATTTTAATGTTAACATGCATATTAAAAAATCTGAAATTAGTGAAAAAAATGACAATGTCCTATACAATCATGTAATCATTTTAAATGTTAGTTCATCTGGAGATATATTCTTATTGAGGATTACATTAAGTTTTAAAACTTTTAAAAACTAAGGATGAATAAGTGTTATAATAGATAAGGAACTTTGAGTAAATCTTTTGTATAAACCAATATATGTAAACATTAATTTTGAAAGTTCTCATGTTACATTTTTTTAATGTGAATTATATTTGTTTTTAAAAAAACGATTATAATTTCCTGGTATATTCTATTTGATTCAATGTACTAGAAAGCTATTGTAGTCCAGAAAAACAAAAACAAAAACAAAACAAGAAAAAACAAACAAAAAAACAATCATTTTGGTTTCCTCAGCTTCAATTCTCTAATCTGTAAGGTGAGAGCATTAGTCTAGATGTCCTCAAAGGCACCTTCTATTTTTGAATTTTTTGCCTTTCTTTTCCAGGAAAATTGGAAAAAATGTTCACATATTCTAGTAAATGTGTAATTGAAATCTAGAAAAGATATTAGGAAATGTCATAAAATATTATAATGCTTCAATAAGTAAATCTGTGTATATTTTATATTTTGGGAGCTCAGTAATTTTTTTTAAAATGCCCACACAACTAATTTTAAATAAATATTTCAGGAAAGGATTGAAGACCATGATAAAATTCAATATTTTTGCTTATGTCTGACTCCTCGAATTTGCAACTGACATCAGGGACTTACTTGTCATTTTCTTGATGTTTAATAAAAATTGATTATGCCAATTATTGTATCGTGCCATCAGTCTTTCTCAGCAGCTAAGGAGGCATTTTTGATAAGTGATATTTGCAGGCACTTATAACCTTCATAAACCCATTGGGCTGAAATTCATCATCATTTTTCTTCTCATTTTGATATACGAATTTTCATCAGTTATGTGAAACTCCATTCTCCAGTTTTCAAGTTACTGAAGCAATGAAATGGATATTTTTCACTTAACTTTTCCAGGTAAGACTTGGTATTTTTTTTTCTTTTTTTCCCCCACCTCATTCCTACTCTACCCAATTGAAGGTCATTGGGAAAACAATAGTTGACTTTTTAAAAATTGGCAAGTTAGTTCCTGACCTTAGACTTTTTAATTGTTGGACTTTTTTTTTGACTCATTGAAGAACCTCTTAATTTCTAATTGTCTTAATAATATAACTTTGTTATTCTGCCATATAATCTTCTAATCTCCTAGCCAGCTATGTGTTCTAGATATTTTTTTATTCATTTAAATGCGTGCATATGTGATTTCATCATCAAGAACTTCCAATTTGAAAATTCCTCTTATTATATCAGATATCCCAAATATCCATCACTTAGAATGAGTCCTAGAAAATTGCATAAAAAACTTTTGTATTAAAGTGATTTGCCCAATAATTACATATCTAGTAAGTATCAAGAAAAGAGTTTGGACCAAGGTTTTCCTTACTTTATTGCTTAGACCTCTATTTACTAAGAAATGGTACCTTAATTTGCGTATATCAAAATTATATTCTTTGTTATAATGAATAAAAGCCCAGAGAGAAGATTCCTAGATTAACCCTTTAGTGCAAATATGTTGACATTATGGTTCTTTAAAATAGTGCTTACTTGCTTGCCTCTTGCAAAGAAATTGTAGAAGAATATGTATATGTATGTTTATAGACATATAAACAAAAGGATAGATAGATAGATAGATAGATAGATAGATAGATAGATAGATAGATAGATAGATATGTCTGTGAATGTAAGTTCAAACAAGAGAAGTTAAATATAAAAGTGTGATATTGTCCTATAAGAATATGGCCAGCAGTACTTAGGGTATTATAGATGAAAACTTTTAGAGAAAACTAAAATGAAAATGAGGGAGGAGAAAGAGGGGAGAGAATATAAAGTGGAAAAGGGATGGAGAGAGGTGGAGCAGGAGACTAAAAGAAAGTAAAGCAGCAGAGGAAGAGGAGGAGGAGGAAAAAAAGGGGAAGAAGAAGAAAGAAGAAGAAGAAGAAGAAGAAGAAGAAGAAGAAGAAGAAGAAGAAGAAGAAGAAGAAGAAGAAGAAGAAGAAGAAGAAGAAGAAGAAGAAGAAGAAGAAGAAGAAGAAGAAGAAGAAGAGAGAGGAGGAGGAGGAGGAGGAGGAGGAGGAGGAGGAGGAGGAGGAGGAGGAGGAGGAGGAGGAGGAGGAGGAGGAGGAGGAGGAGGAGGAGGAGGAGGAGGAGGAGGAGGAGGAGGAGGAGGAGGAGGAGGAGGAGGAGGAGGAAGTGGAAGAGGGGAAGAAGGAGGAGGAGGAGAAAGATGAGAAGGAGAAGGAGGAGGAGAAGGGAAAGGAGCAGGAGGAAGAGGAAGAAGAGGAGGAGGAAAAAGTAGTAGCAGTAGTAGTAGTAGTAGTAGTAGTAGTAGTAGTAGTAGTAGTAGTAGTAGTAGTAGTAGTTCTGCTCAAATTAACATGTTGAGTGCTTAGAAGGATAGTATCATGCTCAAACAACATGACAAAAGTAGTTAATATAAATGTTTCCTTATATGTGGTTCACTCCCTCCCTCAAATACACAGCATCATGGGAGGAGTGAGTTAAATATAGATGACCCTAATAATACTAAGGCATACATGGAAGAATCATGTTTAACAAAGTTTTGACTCACATCACCGGCTCTGAAATGGCTTTCCTCTGTAGAGAGACATCATACAAGATCCTTTGGTTTTGTTGTTGTCTCTCCTTTGTTTTCAATCAGCCAATAATCAAATGAACAAAAATGACTCTTAGTCAGGTACACTATATATGTATAATTTGATGTATAATTCAATATTTTTTCAACTACAAGGTGATTATTTTGCTCCAAGTGATTTATTGTCTTCACTGTGAGGAAGTTGCTTGAAAAATCTTTAAGATAAATAGTTTGATTGCTGGTCACACAGATATTAAGAATCAAGAGCAAAATATGAGGACAGGTGTTTCTGGTCTCACTACTCATCCCTCTGTCCTGCTCTTTGTTTTTATTCACAGTCTCCAGAGGAGTCATGAGGATTAGTTTTAAGGTCTTAAATACCTTGAAGGAAATAATTAATGGAAATTATTGTCAAGCATTCCTTGAAGTAATGTTCGCTCTTCTTGATCCCATTTGGGTTTTCTTGGCCAAGATTCTGAAGTGGTTTGCCATTTCTGTCTGCAGCTGATTTGACAGATGAGGAAACAAGGAAATAAGGTTAAGTGATTTGTCCAGGGTAACACAGGTATGACATATGTGTGACTGGATTTAAACTCGGGTCTTCTGACTTCAAGCCTAGTGTTCTATCCACTATTGGCAAATCAAAGCATGTTGATGAATAGAAAAACTTCATTAGTTTTGGGGAATGTACAATTGTAGACATTTTGTAATCTGCAAGACTCAAGAGAGAGACAGAGAAAGAGAAATAGAGAGAGACAAAGAAGTTGGAACTTTCTTTGCCTTTCCTGTACTATACATGCTGGGAGTCAATAAGTAGTTTGCAGAGGCTGATGAATTATTTAAATAGCAATAAAGGCAGCAAAAAGCTCTTCCTTTCTCCACCTCCTTTCCTTATATGACAGCGTGTCTCATTTATGACTAAGGTGCACTTTTATCCATGTAAAACTGTTCTTATCTCATTTTATTACTGTAATTTGTTTTCTTGTAATTACATGTTAAGCAAAGGAAATGCCCTCCTCCAAATCATTTGCTGCCAACAGGATTACTTTAGCCTTGACATAGAACTTAGGTTTCTAAAAAGGATGAAGGGAAGCCCTGAGTCACCTCTACTATTTTGAAATGCATCTATCAACTCATATCCTTCACCCTATTCTAATAAGAGATCAATACGTTCTGTCCTCAAAAGTTCATAGGCAGATCCAGTAAGAGGTAAAATTTTCTTAGTCTTTAAATAGTTCAACATCAACTTTTTAAATGACATCAAAATTGTTGCATTAATAATGTTCTTGTTATCCAGTGTAGTCCAAGGAAAAGTAAATTCCCAATTATGTTTACAGTTGATCCTTAGGACAAAAGAATTTTTATTTACCTATTTTAGTAAACCCTTGCTATTTGTGATTATGATCTGAGCCATTAACCAATTGATGAACATCCTCTCAATTTCCAATTCTTTGCCACCACAAAGATTTTGGAAATTTTCAAAAGAATAATTACTGAATGGATATACCAGTGAGATTCAATTTCTTATGAGTATGTACAGGACTTGTTTCTAGGCTATTTACCACCTGAGGAAAAAGATCCTTTTTGGTTAGCTCCTGAGGAGAGAAATGAGTATACTTATAAAAGCACTAACTGGATAATTCAGCCTCTCATTTTCCTGAATGCATTTCAGTAGGGAGTAATGTAAACCTTCACATGGAAAGAGAAGCCCTAAACCCTAAATTCTCTACCACAACTGACCATGGGGATAGACAATATGGCTCTAATTTCTGTTTTCTATTCTTCACCAGTTAGGTGGAATTCTGCAAAGTTCTGATGGAATAGATTAGGTACCTTTGTGAAATTCCAAAGAAGTCTAGTGAAACTTCCAGGAAAGCCCAGAAGATTGACCCAACCCAATAAGCGAATCAGTCAGAGTTGTTTCCTGTTGTAACTCCATCCATCAGTCATTCCACCTTGGGAATTGAGTTGAAGCTGTTTATTAAATTCTTCCTCTTTGCCAAGTGCTTTTATAAGTTATAAGGACACAAGGAAAGGCAAAAACAGTCCCTCAAGAGCTTATTTTATAATGGAGAAAAGAAAAAATAATTATATACATGACTGGCTTTTCCATATATGTCTCATAATCATCTCAAGCTCAATTTCTTATCTATCCTTCCCTCCTGAACTTCCCAATAGTTGGAAGCACTACATCTTCCCAGTTTATCAAAATCCAAAGTTATCCTTAGCTTCTTCTTCTCTTTCACCCAAATATGTCGTCTAATGTCCTAATCTTGTCATTTTTACCTTGACATCTTTCCTTTGTACCCTTTTCCACTTCTGCTCAGGTTTTCATCGTCTATAACATTGATTATATAATTAGTCTTCTAATTGGTCTTCCTCACTCAAGTCTTTCCATACTCTGTTCCATCCTCCATTCAGCTACCAAAGAAAAATTTAAAGTAAAAGACTAAGTAAGTCACCCTCAGCTCAATAAAACTCCAATAGCTTCTTTTTTTTTTTTCAGAAGGATGTAAAGCCATCTGTTTGGCATTTAATGTTCTTCATAACCTAACCCCTTTCTACCTTTTTATTTTATATTTTACTTCCATTCAGTGGGTCTGTGATATTTTCTTGAGAAAACTTCCCAAACCCCCAATAAAACCAGGTTAGGTTTATTTTCTTTTGATTTTCCTCATATATTTCAATAATTCTGATCTTTATCTTCTGTTTTCATAGTAGTTTTCTTTTCTTCCACCCCACCCCCATTTTCTTATAAAGCTGATTTGTCTTTTGGTCTTCTTTTTTCTGTTTTCTTTCTAATTTATCACCTGATCTTCAGTTCTCACCATTCCTCTAAACCTCACATCCCTACCTAGAAGAAAGCCCAACATGTTATTCTAAATTGATGTGTATATTTGTTGAAGGAAATTTTCCTCTCCATTTGGGTAAATAATTTATCAGGTGAATAAAAGTTTGGGGTAACATTGCATTGTATTGTATCTATAAGATTCAAACCATTTTGAAAATGTTCTTGTTTACTTGATTTTTTTATATGACTAAATTGTGTCTGTTTTATTACATAGTTCCAATTCTTTTAAATCCCACAGACTTAGGGTTTTAAATCTTCCCACAGTGAACATCGCCATTGCCTCTTTTCCAGCAAGGTCATAGTGCTATTGAAGGTAAGAATCAATCAACACAAGCTTTTACTTAATCCAGAACTTAGTTCTGGCTTTCTAGTCAGCAATCAAATCTGTCTTCACCTTATCTCTAGGGGTAACTACACATCAGTCATCATTCAGGGTCTATGGATCATGCCCACTTTGAAATATTTGCAGCTAGAAAGCATGGCTCATGCTATACTGACAGTATGAAGACTACAAGATGATAGGATCATAGATTTAAAACTTGAAGAGATTCTGGAGGTCATCAAGTCTGATTTCTTCATTTGCAGCTGTTAGTAAGATGACTCATGATGTGTATCAGGATTACCCAGGTCACCAGCCTCACATACAGGTCATCCCTTGGGCTGTTTTTTGACTGATTTTCATAATTAGCCTTATCATCTTGAGTGCTAGGATAAATCATGAGGTATACATTCTCATTAATCAAGGCAATTTCAACATATATTTCATTTATTTAACCAAGCTCAGATTTTACCCCACTTCATCAAATTAATTTTTCTAATAAAACAGAGACCTGCTCCCACACCAGTAGCAGTTACTGATATATCTCTATATATCAAATGTCTTAATGTCTTATGAGAGAATAAATATAAATATTATTTAATATATAATTTATTAACTATAAAATAAATATAAAGTTGAGGAATAATGATTTATAATATTTTTTCTACAAAACAACCCTCAGCCAGTTATCTTTCTGCAACTGCATGGCATTTCTTCCATTTTGAAAATGAAGTCTCACATCATTTAGTTTATTGAAATAACGATGTCTCGTTGCAAAAGAAAGGACACAATATTTTATTTTCTCTTCAGTCTTAGTTGTCATAAAACCATCTCAATAATATTTCTTTGTAAGCATTAACACTTAACACTTAAGGAAGTTCTAAGAAGAATGAAGTTTCTCATCATCTTTATCTCTGTCATTATTAATTTCTAAATTCTCATAGAACACAGATAACCTTACTCACATATATACACAAAAATTTCCTTAATTGCATAGTGAGAATGCTTCATATGATGACAATTGCCACATACAATATCTGCCTTTTAAAGAGAAATTAGCTTTTTAATATTTTTGTAGAGGAGGTATTCAAACTAACAAACAATATTTTGAAATACTCATCTGATTATTCATTAAAATAATCATTCAGCTAGAGCAGACCCTATCGTTTCAGTCACATAAGTAAGTGTGACAGTTTTCCCCAGACTGGCAAACTGTACTTTCAACGGGCAGAAATCTCTGTCCCCTTGCCCTCCACATAGAGGAGTAAGTTCCTCTCTTGAATAAGAATGTTTTTATTTCTCTGTGACATCAATTCACTTAATATATTTGTTCTCCCATTTCACCTTGAAAATTGCCTTACTGTGCCAGCTGTTTTTGTTTGTTTGCTTGCTTTTTTGTTTTTTGTTTTCTTTTTCAGATTTTTCTGATGCCATGATCTGAATGTGAGATCTATCACTTAGAAACAGGGTAGAGACTCCTATCTCTGGATCTCAGTGCTGTTTCCTAGAAATTGTGAGTCACTATTGCTGATCACATTCTTATTCTGCAGTTCCTCTTCCCTGTACCTTGACTTCTGCTTCTAATATATCCAAGGTTCTTTTTTTTTTCTTTCCCATAATTGCTTATTTAATTTATGAGAAAATAATCCTGGGGTAGAAGAGCTTATTTAATTTAATAGTTGTGTACAAAGTAGGTAACAATATTAAACTTCAATCCCTTGATGGCTAATACAGAGGATCTGTGTTTTCCTAAATGCAAGTGTTTTATCAGAAAAGAAGATAAACCATCTGTGCTCACATTCTTGCTAAATGGCTAGAATGCCTTCATTTAATCATATACTTTCTTGATAAGATCCTTTATGACATTTCTTATATATGTCATCATTGGAAAGGCACTATAACTTATACTCAGTGACTTTGTTTATCTCCATTCATTCTGGGTAACCTACAACTTTGGTTCTTCAGTTATTGTTCCTTTCCTCCAATTTTCATAAGTATTTACCATCACTGAGATGTCATTTGTGTATATTTTTTGTTTTCCTTTTTACCAAGTAGCATAATGGCTCAGTTAAAAAAATTATCTCCTCTCTTTTTCTTCTTCAATTTTGAATCCAATATCTTGTCCATTTAAAGTTGCTCTACAGGATGCTCTCAGAAAAACTTGGAAGGACTTCTTTCATCTCGTGTAAATTGAAATGTACTGTGTACAAAGTAACAGTAATATTGCAAAATTATAAGCTGTGAATGATTTTGTTATTATCAGAAATACAATGATCTAAGACTACTCTGAAAGAGTTATGATGAAAATACTATCCATACCCAGAGAAAGAAATTAGTGCTTCTGAATATAGATTGAAACATACTTTCCAATAAATAGATAAAAACAAATAAATAAATAAACATAAATAAATGTTGAATGAATGAATAAAAAATAAATGAGTAAGTTAATAATAAACACACAAACACATAATGTTGCTCTCTCAGTTAGTTACTATTCCAGGTAATGCTGAAGAAGTTTGCCTTTAGGTTTGGAGGATCTGACTTCATATGCATTTTCTTATTGTTCTTATCTGGTGAGATCGAACAATCTATTTAACCTCCCTGAGAATCATTTTCATCATTTCTAAAATGATGGGTTATACTGAGTAAACTCTAAGGTCTCTTCAAGCTCTATCCAACTAAATGTCCTAGTGAAAAGAATTTTTCCAAGCACCTTTTTGGGCCCATATTCATTTTCAGATTGATTTACATTTACTTGATCATTATTTATTTAGTCCCTACTTGATCCAAGTTATGCTCTGGAAGTTCATATATAAAAGTCTGAACAATCTGCACCTTTAAAACATGAAATTATAATTGAGATGACAATGAGTACAGAGAGAAATATTTATAGAACACACAGAGAACACCACACATACGGAGAACACAAATCAATATATGAGTTAAATCCAAGACACCTAGAAGGAATCACAATTAATAGTTGAGAGGATCAGAAAAATTTCTTATAGTGTTTATAAGCTATCTCTTAAAGAAAGTCAAAATCTAATGAGTCATAGAGGAGGAAGGAGTCTAGTAATCAAGGATATTCAGTACAAAATTATGGAGATGAGTATCATGTATCATAAACACAGAAAAGAGAAATCTGACTCTTTTACTATATGTAAGAATTAGAACAGACAAGGTTGAAAAGCTAGGTTGGTATCAAATAGTAAGACATTTAAATAGCTAAAGAAAATTTCATTTGTTTTATCTCAGGTGAGTATCACTGGAGTTTATTGACAGGGGAAGTGGGATGGGTATATTTACCTGTATCTATATCTATCTATAATTACATATATATATATATATATATATATATATATATATATATATATATGAAAATTGGTGTCTTTGAGGAATATAGTTTACAATGGCAAAAATATATAAATCAAAGACAGAAAATAGGAGACTGATGAAATAATAATTTAGGCAAGAGATGATAAGACTCTGAACCAAACTGGTGATTGTGTGAGTAAAACAATCAGATATTAAAGAAGTCATTTATATAGAAATTATATAGTTTGTCAGTTAGGTTGTAGAGGTGGTATAAAATCAGGAAGACTGATCTCCATGAGCTAAATCCACCCTCAGACATTAGCTAGTGGGCTGACTTTGGGTAAATCACTGCACCTGTTTTCCTCAGTTACTCATCTGAAAAGTGAGCTGGAGAAATCAATGCCAAACCACTCCAGAATCTTTTCCTAGAAACCCCCAAATGGGCTCATAACATGTCAGGGATAACTTAAATGACTCAACAACAATGGAAGAAAGAGCTTGAGAAGACAAGGACGATGTGTTTCTATACCTGGGAATCTAGAAGGATAGAGATGCTATTCACAGAGATACATGATTTTGTAAGGGTGGTAACTATGGGTAGAAAGATAATGAGATCTGTATTTGGCATGTTGAATTTGACATGTATCAAAGATCACTAAGTATTTAATGTCCAAATGGTAGTTAATGATGTGGACTTGGATCTTAGGAAAGAGACGGGAAATGGATTTGTCCATTTTGTTATTCATCTGCATAGCACTTGACAACTTTGGCTTTTTTCAATAATGAGGTCATTCTCAACAATTCTAATATGATGGAAAATATTCTAATGTAGATGTGATAGAAAGAGCCATAGGCATCCAGAAGGAGGACTATGGAGACTGAATGTGAATCACAGCAAAGTATTTTCACATTTTTTGTTGTTTGTTTGCTTTATTTTCCTTTCTCTCTTTTTTTTTTTCTTTTTTGACATGATTTTGATGAGAACTAGATAAGGAGTATCTAAATGAAATTAGGTTTAATTGTGGTCTAGTGGCAGATTCGGGGTACAGGGAGTCAAATAGGGCACCCCTGCAATCCCTTTGGATTTGGCACAAGAATAAAGAGTTAAATGAGGTCTAGTAGCGGTGCAAGAGTTCTCTGTAAAGCAATTTATGGACCCAAAAACCTAGATTGATGAAAGAGGTTTATTGTGGGGTTTGGAAATAAAGTTTAGTTAGTAGTAAGTTGAGGGTAAAGATAAGAGGGCACCAGAGCTATAGGTCAGGTGGGCAGAAACCCTTGACATGACCAGTGTAAGGATGCCATGTTTGGGATCTCTGCAAAGAGTGCCCTTTTTATAATAGGTGGGCTTTTGATAATCTGAAGGGGCTTGTGGGTGAAGTCCTAGATTGGCTTCTGGCTTGAGCTTCAGCCATAGTTAGAATTTGAATAGAATTCAATGGGTTTTTAGATAAGGAGGAAACTGTGCTTGGGGTGGGGTTGGGAAACCTGAGCAGATCATTAGAATGGGGACTGTGACAGATCCCCTGGGGGCTGGGAGAGTTCCAATATCTCCCATTGGAATTCAGAAGGGTGCTGTTGACCAGGATTTGTGAATCAAAGGTCCTAGCTTCTTCAGCCACGGGGCTTAGGAATCAGAAAGGAATCTTAAAGGGACTATAAGTCACATCAATTTTTCTTGTGCAGCATGGAAATATGTTTAGAAGAATTGCACATATTTAACCTATATTGAATTACTTGATGTCTAGGGGAGAGAGGAATGAGGAAGAGAGAAAAAATTTGGAACAAAAGTTTTTGCAAGGATGAATGCTGAAAACTATTTTACATGTATTTTGAAAAACAAAGTTATTAAAAAAAAGAACATGAGATCTGTCAATGAAAGATCATTGACAGCTTCACAGAGAAACAGATTTAGTTGAGTGATGAAATTAAAAGTCAGATTGCAAAGGGCAGATAAATGAATAACTAATAAGAAAGTTTTACCAGACTATGTCTTCTGGCCACATGAGCAATGTCTTGCTGTTGCATTAATTTTATTAAAGTATTCTAGTGACATGTCTGTCTGCCATGAAGAACCACTAGGTACCAAACTTTGGTCGGCCTTATTGTTTCCCTTTCCCTTCAGCAAAAATGAAAATCTCCTTTTTCCCTGCAGCCACTAATTGAAAATTGTACTGCTGGAGTGATTGAAAAAGCTGCTGGATGATAACAAAATATACCCACTTGAGTTTCACTAATCCAGCTTTCTGCTGAGCTCAATTTATAATAATCCACTTGGGGAGGGGAGGATAAAGCCGTCCTAAACAAACATATAGGGGATTTATTTTCCAGACATCCTTAGTCAGGGCATTTAAGTAAGCTAAAATTTATATTCACTTAAAAATCATTGGAAATGTTTAGCTTTTATTATTAGAAAGGGACAGTCAAAATGGGATTTAATCAAGGGAGTCAACTTCTGTTTTTACAGTGGCTATTTTAAATGGTAATAATAATTCTGAAAGAACTCTAATTGGTCAGATTTTATATTTACATTAAGTTAATTCAGATAGGGGCAGCTAGGTGGCGCAGTGGGCAGAGCACCAGCCTTGAATTCAGGAGGACCCAAGTTCAAATCTGGCCTCAGACACTTAACACTTCCTGGCTGTGTGACCCTAGGCAAGTCACTTAACCCCAGCCTCAGGGGGGGAAAAATAATTCAGATACATAAGAATTTAGCAGAATGGTCTTGCATTATATTTTAGAATGCTTATTGTCATTTACATCTCTTTTCAGTGTATAGGAGGAGACAGAGAAGGCTAAAACCCATAGTATAGTATATGAGATTTCCTAGAGTGAACCTTACACTTCCAAAATGTCCATTCCTCCATATTGTTTTCTCAATAATATTTTATTTTTCTAATTACATGTAAATATAGCTTTTAATGTTCATTTTTGTAAGGCTTTGAGTTGCAAATGCTTTCTCTTTCCCTTCTTGACCTCCCAAATTCCTAAGACAGCAAGTAATCAGATATGTTATACATGGGCAATCATTTTAAACAAATTTCCATATTAATCATCTAGTGAAAGAAAAATCAGAACAAAAGTCACCCCAGATTTTGACTCGATTCTTAGTTTTCCTGTTTAAAAAGTCAGTCTGTACAAATTCTCTGTTTTATACAATGCGCAGTTTACATGGGTAAACTCCTTAAGCATTCTTATTTCTACAAATTTCAACATTTCAACGTTTTTTTCTCTTTGGATCATAAAACTCCTATGAATTATAGAATCCTAGAATCAAAGCATTGGAAGAGACCTCAGCAGCCAACCTCTATATCATCCAACTTCTATATAAAAGGAATTTACATTAAAATATACTGAGAACAAGATTCATACAGCCTGTGCTTGAAGCCGGCCCTTCAGGAAAAATCAACTACCTTCTAAGGAAGCAAGTAATAATTTGGGATATCTCTAATTGTTAGGAAGTTATTGTTGTTATTTTTGTTTTCCCATTATCAAGTCAAATTTGACACTTTGGAACTTCCAATTATGTTACTACTTCCATTTGGATCCAATGATTTCATATGATTTCAAATGATTCATGGGTATAATATATTTTCATAGTTATCATATATACCTTATTTCTTCTTTTTTATTTAAGCCAAACTCCCCCTGTTCCTTCAACTATTTTTTCATATGGAATGGATTCTGAAACCTTCACCATCCTGGTTACCTCCTACCTTATCTATGCTCCTTCTAAACCATAGCTAGTAGGTTCAGACAAAATAATGAAGGAATAGGATTTATTATAGTGGAATTTTAGTGGATGGGGTATTGGGCTTAGAATCAGGAAGAATTGCTTTCAAATTCTAACTCAGAGCACCATTGCTAGATGTGCAACTCAGCCAATTTTTCTCTCTTGCTCTTAGTTTTCTCATTTACAAGATGGGATTAGTAAGAAAATATATCTCCAAGAGTTATTGGGAGGATTAAATGAGATAGTATTTGTAAAGTGCAAACCAGCATTATTAGGCCATATAGAAAGCTAGCTGTTATTCTTTGAAGGTATACCTCTCAATTCAACCCAATATTGCATCACCTTTTTGGCTGAAACCTCATGTAACTGACTCAGATTGAACCTGCTGTTAAATAAACTCCTGAGATCTTTGTCATACAAACTTCTGCCTAATGATGCCTCATCTATTTTGAACTGTGAAATGGATGTTTATTCATTATTTCTAAGACCAATTCTTTGCCCTGTCCAGATCACTTTGACTCCTGACTCTGTCAACTTGTGTTAGATATCCCTCCCCAATTTTGAATTATTTGCAAATTTGATGAGCACATTATTTATGTCATTACCAAGTTGGCCATTAAGAAACGTCGACCTCAGTGCCAAGTGTAGATCCCAGAAATGTTCTGCTAGAGACTTCCTGCCAACTCGATATAAAACTACTGATAATTATTATGAGACGAGTAATGCAGCCAATTCTAAATCCATCTAAATATACAATCATTTAGTCCCTTTCTCTCTATTTTTTTACACAAGAATATATGAGGTTCTATATATGAGATTTATTATCAATAAATGAGTGACTAGTGGTACACTGGATAGAAGGCTGGGACTAGACTTAGGAAGATCCCTCTTCTTCAGTTTAAATCTGGTTTCCAACACTTATTAGGCAAATCACTGAGCCCTACTTATCTCAGGTTTGTATTTTGCAGAGAAATTCTGGAGAAAGAAAATGGAAAACACTCCAGGGTTATTGCTAAGAAAAAAATCACCATTGGGAGGGTCACAAAAAGTTGTACATGACTGAAAAAAAATGAACAAGAAGAAGCATAAGATATCCATTATCAAAGTATGTGCTAAACACTAGTGGAGCAGGGGAGACACATAGACAACGTTTCCCTGAATAATAAATTTAGTAATTCTGTCAAAAAAAAAAGGAAGAAGGAAGGAAGGAAGGAAGGAAGGAAGGAAGGAAGGAAGGAAGGAAGGAAGGAAGGAAGGAAGGAAGGAAGGAAGGAAGGAAGGAAGGAAGGAAGGAAGGAAGGAAGGAAGGAAGGAAGAGAGAGAGAAAAAAGAAAAAGAAAGAAAGAAAAAATTAAAGAAAAGGTAAGAAAGAAAAGAAAGAAAGAAAACAAAGAAAAGACAAAAAGAAAACAAAGAAAAGAAAGAAAAAAAAGTTAATCATGTATGTTTTATTCTTGCCAGCCTTTAGAAATTGAATTCACTAAACTCTGTAATGATCATTTCCAGGATTTTTACCATGAATCAAACTCATTGGTATATAATGTTCAGATTATATTCTCAAAATGAGTGAATTTATTCTAGAATGAGTAATTTTTATTATATCTTGTTCTCTTATTTCTCTTGGCCCCTTGATAGAAGTTTCTGATTTCAATATCAATTATGCAATATTGTTCATGTTAATTTGAGATGAAATTACTAAAAATCTATTATATGTAACCCAATGCCCCAAAATTAGGAATCCAAAGGGAAAAAAAGAAATTATCTCTTTTTTTCTTTCATTCTACTGAATGGTATGATCCATAAATATGATACTTATATTATGGGAATACAAATATGAGATATTAGATGGAGGATTGGAAACCATTTAATGCAAACCTCAGATTTTTACAGATAAGGACATTGAGGATAAGAGAGGTTAAATAGCTTATCCAAGATCAAACATGAAATGAACAGGAGAACTGAAATTTTGAGATCTTTCCTCAGCAATCTACACCAAAAGGAAATATTGGACCTTATTTCTAGTCCTAGCTATGTGATAAAATGTACAGCTTTGATTAAAGTGCACCCATTCTATGAGTCTGGGTATTTTTCATTTCAAAATGAAAGCAAGAAGGGATGGTATTAAAAATTCTTACCACTTTAATAGTCTACTACACTATGAATATTGATAAATTTCTATCTATCATCTATCTATCTATCTATCTATCTATCTATCTATCTATCTATCTATAATTTAGCTCAGGCACTCATATACTACAGTGGACAGAGTGTAAAACTTGAATTCCAAATGGACTGAGTTCCAATCCTGCATCAGACACCTAATGACCTTGGGGAAGTACTTAACTTTTATGAGCCTCTACTTGTTTACTTGCAAAATTTGAAAGGAAAGAGGAGGAGAGGAGAGGAGAGGAGAGCAGAAGAAAGGAGATAAGAGAAGAAGAGAAGAGAGGAGAGCAGAGGAGAGGAAAAAGAAAAAAAGGAAAGGAAATGGACAAAAGCTTCAGATCCAGTTTTACCTACTTTTTAATGCATGCAAGTTAATAATTTAACATTATTTTCTTTCTTGTTCCCATTTCCTCCTAGTTGATACTCAGATTTAATGTCATTTTCATCTTTATAGGAAAACTAAAACTGTTTCCCTTCTTTTTGTAACCCTATATTTACTAATAATGAAGCACATACCTCAAAAGAAGTTATATATATATATATATATATATTTATATATATATATATATATAAATATATATATATATATATATATATATATATATATATATACATATATGTAGTGTAAGCCAAGATTAAATTACTAATTAAATCAGGAATTATGAACAAATTTAAATAATTGAAAGAAAGGGAAGGGAAGAGATACCTCCTTAATTGACTTATTGATACCAAATATAATTGAATGGATAATCACCTTCAGTAATTCAGATATCTTCTCATATTTCCTTTTTTTTGTATTTCAGACTGTTTTTGTCTCTCTCTATGTTTCTGTCTCTAATTCTCTGTCTCTCTATGCCTTTCATCCCATTCCTACCTGACTGCCTATGCTCAATTGGACAGCTCCATCATGTTCCAGCAATCTATTCATCCTGTAAGACCACCTTAATCATGGGATCATACTATTTGATCCAATTTATTAATTTGCATGCATTAAAAAGTAGGTTAAACTGCATCTGAAGCTTTTGTCCATCTCCTTTCCTTTTTTTCTTTTTCCTCTCCTCTGCTCTCCTCTCTTCTCTTCTTCTCTTATCTCCTCTCTTCTGCTCTCCTCTCCTCTCATCTCATCTCCTCTCCTCCTCTTTCCTTTCAAATTTTGCAGGTAAACAAGTAGAGGCTCATAAAAGTTAAGTACTTCCCCAAAGTCAATACATCAGATTGGAAAGTGGAAGAAAAACTCTTCTCCAAATTTTTTTGTTTGGTAGTTTGACCTATTGTGTTGATGTTCCAACATTTTAAAAAATATCCTTCAGAATAGAGGAATAATACTGCCTATTATGATAAGAATTGTGGTAGTCATGGTGACAGTGCTGATGGTGATGTTAAGGGAAGCAGAAGTCTTGATGGTGATGGTGCAGGCAAAGTTGATAATAGTGATGATGGTGGTGGTGGATGCTATCAAGATCATCATTGTATATATTTAGGGAAGTGAATGTCTGAAACGACCTATTCTAAACTTATTATATTGAGACAAAACAATAAGAAAATGGCTTTAAATGATATGCACAAGTTAACAAAGGTAATAAATGATTATTGATAATAATCACGATCATTCCTCTTAGAATACAAGTAGCATTATATTATTTCATAATGCATCTTCCAATAATTTCCAAAATAATAATTTAGATTTGCAGAGTGCTATAAAGTTTACATAATAGAGAGACGGTGTAGTATGTAGTACAATGCATAAGGAGCCGTCCTTAAAGCCACAATTGTGTCCAATTTTATCTCTGACACATGCTACTTCTGTAACACTGAGATACTCTATCAAAAATTCTGTGCAATAGTAATTTTTCTAAATCTACAACATACATTTCAGAGAAAGTGTCAGCCTACATTGGTTGAGGGAGTTTTTTCACCTGTAACTTTCCTATACTGATTAATCACAATTCTAGACCCTTACCTCTATATCTCTGTTTTCTTTTTGTTCGTTTGTTTTCCTTCCTTATGATTCTATGAGGTAGTTAAAAACTAAAGAGAATTGAAATCAGCCCAGGTACTGTGGATAATACACACACACACACACACACACACACACACACACACACACACACACACACACATATATATAAATATTTATATATATGTGTGTGTGTATACATATATATGTGCATACATATATAATATATATTTTATTTTATGTAATATATTTATGTGTGCAGAAACACATTATATATGTATGTATTTCTGCACACATAAATATATAAAAATATATATTAAATTTTATATATATGAATAAATATGTATGTATTTATATTATATCCAACATGGGTTCTGATTTATTGAAAAGAGTTCCAGAATTTTTATTCTATAGAAACTTCCCAGAGTTCAGCAGAAGAGGTGGAAAAATGCTCAGAAGCAAGTGTGAAATTATTTCTGATGGCAGAAATTCAGGAAGCAAATGCCAAGATTTTTGAACCTCTGTTGGAGTGAAAGAGACAAACGGATGATTATACAGAGATATTAACAGAAGGTTTAACATATTGTAGGCACTGGAAACCTTATGGCGTGAGTTGTATTATATTGCCAGGATGGTAAACTTTTGCAGTCAGGACTTTTAGACTGCACGATCTTTGATGGGGAGGTCCCAGAAAATGGATTCGGTACAAAACTCCCAATGTGAGGCCTGAAGCAAGCTGCTGAGATCAGGAGGCATTAGAATGCTGACTTTCTGTCAGGTATTCTAAAGCAAGAAAGCAGGACAGTGTGAAAACCCCCCAATCTCCATCTTCCTGGGCTCTAAGGGAACCTCCTGAAAGGAAATGCAATTCCGCACATCACGTAGCTGAATGATAAAAATGAAACAACAAGGCCTACTGTATAGAGAAACATGTAGATCTGAAGGCATGATACAATTTCTTTATTTTTAGAAGAGCTTCTTAAGAATAACAAATACCTTCCCAGGAAAAGGTGAGGCTTCTTAACCTGTTCTCTTTGTTTTGATTTAACTTAATATGGGAACAAACATAAGGATTTAAAAAAAAAAAAAAAAAAAAAAAAAGTAATCTAGATCAATGGATTAATCCATCTAGAAAAGTGATTGATCATTTTAATTCTTTTTCTGGGAAGATTCTAATTGGGTCTTTGTATACCCGTAATAGTGGAATATTTCATTTTACATTTTAAACATGGAGGTAATTAGGCAAACATGCCTTTGTATAATGGAATAATTCTAATCCTTCCCTTTAGCTTTCCTTCTACTGGAGGAAATAAGAAACAAACAAAATGGTAAGAATTATAAAGATCTTTCTGGCAAAAAATAAAAAAAAAAATTAAAAAAAAAAAATCTAGAGTTGTGAAGGACCCCGGAAACTACTTAGTCCAATCACTTCATTTTACAGTTGAGGATGCTGTGATTTAGTGATATTAATAGACTTTTCTGAGGATATAGCAAACATCTGAGGCAGAATTTGAATCCAGATCCTATAACTCTATAGCCAGGGCTCCCTCCCAACACTTTTCTAACATTATTACTGTTTTGAATATAATTTAAATATTATTCCTGAAGAAAGAGCTGATGCTCAGAGAGGCAGAACATTGAGTTATTTCCCCAATGGAGTATTCTAGCCCTTAATTGTCTACATCTTGAAATATTGCAAGCCCAAATAAAATAAGAATAATAACAGCTATTTGTCTACATACCACTTTAAATTTTGTAGAGGACTTTGCACAATCTCATGTGATTCTTTGAAGTAGCCCTTGAGATTTATTGTTGCTGTTCAGTTTTTCTGTCATGTCGAACACTTTATTACCTCATTTAGAGTTTTCTTCGCAAAGATAGACACTGGAAGGATTTGCCATTTCTCCTCCAGTTGCCTTTACATATGAGGAAACTGAAATAATCAGACTTGCCTAGTATCACACCGCTGGAAAATGTCTGAGGTCAGATTTGAACACAGAAAAATTCTATCCACTGTTCCATCTACCTGTTTGAAATGTTTATTATAAATATTGTTTTCAAAATTTATAGATCAAAATCTTGAGACTTAGGAAAGTACATACCTAGAATCAAGTAGACAGGGATACCAGATATGAGATTCAAACCTAGAACCTTCTTGACTTCAAGATCAACACTCTTTTCCACTACCATAGCTTCTAGGTGGTGGAGTGAAAAGTGTTCCTCTTAGATTTTGGAAATCCTGAATGCAAATCTTGATTCACATATTTACCACATTAGATTTGAGCAAACAATCACTCCCAGCCTGAATTTCCTGATCTTTAACTGGCTCACAGATTTGTGAGGATCATACGAGGAAAGATATGTAAAAGACTGTGAAAAGCTTAAAATGTTATATAAATGTTAACTATTATTCTTATTATATGATGTTTTGCTTTTGCTTTATGTGATATAACTGCTGGGCAGATGAGATTTAAAATTGTGTTCCCTTGGAAGGTTATGAGAATTATGTGCAGTATAATGTTTACTTTTTCACCATGTTTTAATAACATAAATCTTTTTTTTATCTCTTTACATTTTAAAAATATCCTTCTACAATCAAATTACCCAGGGGGCTGGTGGTATGAACCTCTGATCTAATCTGAATCTTCATGGAAAGAAATTATATTTGTGAAATCACTTTAGGAAATGAGATGCCTGCAATCTTTATTTTATTTATTCTTCTATAAAGTCTTAGAAAATAGGAAGCAGGATTAACATAATCACTTTCATTAATTATCTCAAGCAATTCAATAATGATAACAGCATATAATTATGTTGTAATGGTTTATTCTCCATGAATGAAAGTGTGGCCAGGATTGAGGTAGTTTGATAAGCAGTATGGATGAGTAGAAAGAGGCCTGGAAAGGCAGGGAGCTTAAATACTAGTTGTGATACTTAGTAGCTGAATGATCTTAGACAAATCATTTAAGGACTGTGTCTTAGTTTTCTTACCTGTAAAATGGGCATAGCAAAATAGATAGCATATACCAAGACAAGTCTGTTTAAAGATTTAAACAGGCTTTTATTATGCAAATTATAATTATGAACCTATAAAATGGAAATAAGAATAAAAGGATAAAATAAAAATAATAAAACAATTTATATCACATTTTAAGATTTGTAAATGATTTTGTATGTCTTATCTCATTTGATGCTCACAATAACCCCATGAAGTAGTTATTATCATCTTCATTTTACAGATGAGAAAACAGGTCAAGATGCTTATCCAGGGTCTTCTAGCTTCTATCTATGAGACAAGATTTAGACGAAGACACAGAGATAGAATAATACAGACACACAGCAGTGCAGAAAGACAGAAAAAGATAAAGAATAAGACACGGAGAGAGGGACAGAGATACAAAGAGAGACAGAGACAAAGAGGCAGAAAAACAAAGAGACATGAAAAAGAGACAAATAGAACATAGACTGAATTTCTTAGAATTAATCTAACCAATAAATTGATTGCAATGAATTTATGGCTTTTGCTGAGTGCTGCTGTGATCTAATTTTTGAGCAGTTTACATGTAGCTATTGTTAAAATTATATATTGTCCTAGAGAAAAATATGTCTTTATTGAAAAGACTCAACTCCAATGTCCCCTTTCACAGGTAATCTTTCCCTATAGTCTCAATAAGTAATATTTTTCTCTCTAATGAGATCTTTTACCTACTCTGTATATCTGTAAATCTATGTAACTAGTTTTATATATATGCTGTATCACTAATTAAAATGCAAGTTCCTTAATGTCAGGAAATTATTTGTTTTTCCTCTGCATCTCTAGTTCATACTATAAGACTTGGGATGTGATACTTAAAAAAAAAAATTAAAAAAACAAAAACAAAAACATAAAACATTGATCTAGAAATTCCTTCAATCTATTCAGTCCAACCAATCTTCTTTGACTCTCAGATCAGAAGCTCCCACCTTGTGGAATTGCTGTAAAAAAGAAGCAGAGAAAGCATTTACAATTACACAGTTCATGTGTAGTTACTGTATAGGCAGAGAAAAGAATTGCCTGAATATTTTTTATTCTACACCAAAAGCTACAAGAAATATTATTTCAATTATTTCAAATTATATTTGGCCATTGTATGTTACAGTATTAATCATTATCAGTTTCAGAAAGATTACCATTATAATGACTTAATAGTATGTAGCAATATCAGTTGTTGAGGGTGAAATGGCAGAGAAATTATATGAAGGCTTTGATTAGACTCTCAAGTCCAACCAACCTATATTCTGATATTTGGTGACAAGATATGGTGAAATGTGAAAATGAAGTAAAAAATATCAAACAGAATCAAGTCAAAATAAGTCTTTAATATAAGCTATCTATATTATATTATATTTTATTATATGTCATTTATAAATCAACTGCATGTTTGAATTGGATGTTCTGATTCAGAGCTAAGACTTCCCACCCCCATCTGCTTCAAAAGAAATCTTTCCTTTCATATCTGATTTTAGGTAAAATTGTCATTTGTATTATATTGGTCCTGCCTACCCATGAACAATTCATATTTTTCAATAATTTAATACTGATTTTATATGCAAAAACGTTTTTTAAACATTATTCACAAAGTTTCTGGATTTGTTTTGATAGTAATATTCCCAGGTCTTTTACATTGTCTGAAATGTATGTTTTCCAAAAAAACTATTTTTATGCAGAATTATCACAAAACAAATGGCTCCATGGGAATCAGAAGTGATGGGAGGATACTCTCAATGTCCAATATTTGGATTGGAAATATCTCTAAATCTGTACATGCCCTACTTCTTTAGAGTTACTGAAATTCTGCTTTGCTCATAGGGCATAGCATCTTCATGTCGAGTCCAAATGTTTATATGATATATTTGTACCTAATATGTGGCAGAGCCTTCTGAGTTCATATTAGTTTGATCAGCCATAGTTGGACACAGTATACCTTGACCCCATGATCTAATTTTGGTCCTCTTTGATAATGAAGCAAAACAATTGATAACTCTTCTTTTCACTTACAACTCCCAGATCTGAAAATAACTCCTTCTGAAAACTGTCCTTCAAGGACACAGAATTTTCAGTATTATCCTAGAATCTGGATATTATCTCTCATTTTTAATCTTTCACTTTTTTGTTATTATTCCACAAGCAAAATAGGACTCATGGGAAAGTATTAAGATGGGAGGAGCAAAAGATCTTCCTGATTGAAATAATAATGAGTAAACTTAAACATCTTTATTGATTTTTCTCTGGAATAGACACAATCAAGGAGAAGATATTTTTTTAGATTGTTAGACCAAATGGAAGAATCAAATCAGGGAAGACAAGACAGATACTAGATGATCAAAACTAATTGAAATATCAGAGAATTAAGGGTAATTATCTCTCATCTTGGGAAAAAAAAAACAACAACAGAATGGAGGCAAATTGAGAGAGTGGAGATTCAGGACAGAAGGCTTTGGTTTGTTGTTTTGTTTTGAACACTGAGGAATGGAAATCTTTTAGTAAACATTCAGAAAGTTTTCTTCTAAAGAGGGCATAGGATTTTGCATTTGTATCTGGAAGAACCCAAAAGAACCATATTCCAGTTCCTCACTTTTGAATAGAATTAAGAGATGCTTCATTCTGAAAATAGCAGAGCCAAGAGTATACGATAGAACTGAGAAATTTCCATTTTCCTAATGAGGTATATAGATCTTCATTGAGCATCAATTATAATGGCTGGAGGGGGGCAAACTAGACATTGTAAGACCTAGAATGATGGACACTAAATTTGTTAGCATGTTTCCCTCAAACATGCTTAAAGATTTTTATATTTTTGAGAGACTGTTTTTAATTTTACCTATCTAAACCATTGTTATTCCTCCTCAATACAAATGATTGTTTTTTAACATTTTGAGGAGAAGAAGGGCTAGGAAGGTTATATACTATGACTTTCATATAATCCATAATTCCAGCCTTACAATTGGAAAATCATTGGAGAAAATAAAAAAAAAAGAGCAAACCATAGATATCTATCTAGAATGGGCCTCAGAGTTTGTGTAGGGTACTTCCTTTTAATTTTTTTCATTTGAGGAAGCTTAAGTTACTTGAACAAAGTCACAAAGATAGGGTTAAGGAGCAGTATTTAAGTCAGTCTTTTAGGAATCCATGTACAGTGCTGTATCATCTCCTCAAAAGTAAAAGAGAAAAAAATATAATTATGTGGGAAAGCATTGGCATTTAAAACATAGGAGAAAGTATTAGGAGTCCAGAAAAAAAAAAAAGAATACAGTAGAAACAAGGCAGTTGTTTTATGAAAAAAGGGTTTGAAGGGTCAAAAACCTCAAATGCCATAGGGAAATATTAAAAGGGAGTGTTCAGTGAGAAAAAAGTCTATTAGTAATATGGATCTTCAAGAGAAAATTTTTAGAGCCACAAGTGAGCTTATAAGAAACTGAAGAGAGAAGGGTACAAATGAATCTGAGTGGGGAGTAATAACTAAATTCTACAATAGCATTCACTCCGATAAGCATTTAAATCTTCCTGATTAAAATAATAATGAGTAAACTTAAACATCTTTATTGATTTTTCTCTGGAATAAACACAATCAATGAAAAGAGTTTTTTATTATTATTCTTTCGTGATTAGAGTTTTGTTGAGGTTTTCAACTTTTGTTCCTACTATGGATTCTAGGAAAGAGTATTTATTAGCCCTTGACATTTATTTTCTAGTGACAAAAGAATCTTAACAAAATTGTTATTATAATTATTATATCTAGCATTAATACTAACTCGAATTTATCTAACATTTTATGATACTTTAAGGAAGAACATCCCTAATACTGGGATTATTCAAAAGTTGAATGGCCTCCTCCTTACAATAATAAACTTCACGGTAGCTTTTCAAGCAAAGCTTGGGTCACCAGCAATATGTTGTACAGAGGATCTTTTTCAGGCTATGACTATACAAAACTAGATAGTTCATAAAGCCCTTTGTAATGAAGAGATTCTGTAATTGTGTGATTAGGGAAAAGTATCACTTGGGTTGATTATAGGAAGGAACTTCCAAGATTGTCTCACTTATATACACAGAGGTATATATAAATATATATAAAGATATAAAGATATAAAATTTAAATGCATTATATTGCAAGCCAGAGTAGATCTTTTGAGCCTCCCATCTTAATACTTTCCCATGAGTCCTATTTTGCTTGTGGAACCACTACTAGGTTTATATTCTAAAATAAATTTTAGAAAACAGGAAAAGGACCTATTTGTACAAAAATATTTATAACAGCTATTTTCTGGGAATAAAGATTTAGAAATGTATTAGATATAAATCAGTCAATTAATCAATAAATTGTGGTATGTAATTATGGACTACTATTGTTGTATAAGAAATGATAAGCAGGATGCTCTCAGGAAAACCTGGAAAGACTTTATTAGCTTATGCGAAGTGAAATGTGCCATGTCCAAAGTAACAGCAATATTGTAAGATGATGATATAGAAAAGATTTAGGTATTCTCAGCAATAAAAGGAAGCCAGACAACTCTATAAGACTTTTGATAGAAAATGCTACCCATAACAAAAGAAAGAACTGATAGGGTCTGAATACAGATTTAAATACAAACACATATACATATGTTTATGAATATATATACATATTTTTATTGAGGGTTTTTTGTCTGTTTTCTTTCACAACATGATTATTATGGAACTGATTGCATTCTCAATGAGGAGATGTAAGAGGAAAGAAAGGAGAAAATCTGTAATTCAAAAGTTGGAAAAATGAATGGTAAAAATATTTTTATATAGAATTGGGAAAATAAAATACTAAACAAAAAGGGGGGGAAATCATGTAGTTCAAAATTCTCTATTGTCAAGGTCCTAGGAGTAATAAATAGAAAGTTAGCACTTTTAAACATGTTTTTTTTATTCCCTTGGGAAGACGAATTTGTTTTCAAAATACAGAAATGTAGGATAAACTTTTAGGTAGGAAAAATATCAATGGAATTTCTACTGTCCAAAATTTAAGCATCAATCAATGGGGAAGGTACAAAGAAAAAGTAATATATCCTGAAAATCATATAATGTATGCATCCATGGAGATTTTTTAAAAATTTGCATAAAATTTAGAAAAATAATATTTTTACCAAAAATTCTATGTGTCTATTTAAATAAGAACTACTATTGTGATTATGTTTGTAGTTTCATTTAATCATGTAAAAGTATTAAATATAAATTTTAAATGCATTATATTGCAAGCCAGAGATCAAAGTCAGAATGTTTGGGGAAAACCAAAACCAAAACAAATGAGAAGTAGGAAGTATCCACTGTACTTAGGGATAGAAGTCTATTAACTTTTTTTGTTTGTTTTTATTGTTTCAATATTATTATTAACAAATATTAACAAATATCCATCTTTCAATATTTTAAGATGAAAAAAGGCTTATGAATAAATAGATTAATTCTGTTATATAGAAAATTTTTGTTGTTATCATTGTTTTACACGTATAGGTTAAATTTAACTCAGTGATGACATAGATGCCCTTTTTTTCAGGGTCCCTTAATGTACTTCTCTCTGCTATATTCTGAATATTATTTTCATGTTTATTGATGATCTGTCTTTCTTTTTTCATTTTACTCATGAGTACTACTTCTTACCCAGGCCTCCACAGAATCCCTCCCAATACTTCTCTGCTCTTTATTATTAACTTTACATTTCCTATAACAAACATTCAGTTAGTCTTTCTGATTTAGCCCTGGAGTTTGTCTAGTTGAAAACTTTAATTTTATTGATGAGGGTACTGTAGGATAAAAGTTAATTGCCCAAAGAGATGCCAGGTTGTTTTTTGAAATGTTTTCCTATAATGTTTTGCATTGTTACTTAAATGCATCATGTGTCTGTTTTAACTCCTCAATCGTATTGTATTACCTGTCTCTCCTGATAGATTCCAAACTAGAGATTTAATAATAATAATATAATAATATTATAATAATATAATAATAATAATTATAATAATATAATAATAATAATAATATCCATTTTATATATTTTCTGACCCCCCCCAGTATCTCCTTTTATGATTAATGGAGTTAAATTGATAACAGAGACTCAGTAAATCCTTGATAGAATGAGGAGAAAGATGGAAGAATGGAGGGATAAAGAAGCAAGGATGGAAAAACAGAGTTGTGGAAATCAAAAAGAAGGAAGAAGGAAAGGAGACTTATTTTCCTTAACTGCAGAAAGAAAATGCTAGTCTAATAATGTTCAGGCTTAACTATATCACTACAGGGAATCATCACAGGAAATTTGGCATAATTTTACCCAAACTAAAGGTTAAGTGCCATCTCATATACACAGAAGACCACAAGTGGAATGTTTTAGGGAAGTAGGGGGAAAAAAAGAAAAAGAAGTAGACATTTCTCTGAATAAATATTAACATATGCACTGACATTAGCCAGCAGCCATTTTTCCTTTGGCTGAAAGAAAAGTCAGTAAACATTTGGATGGGTATCTTCCAAGAAGGATCTGGAAGAAAAAACAAGTGGCACTGGTGATTAACTACGTGATATTTAATTCTCTTGGATCATAGCTAAGCATCCCTCCACTCCCTTCCCATGTTCCATACCCCCTTGATACCTTGTTTAAAAGAGAAATGCCTAGGTCTTATGAACCGCCCTTCTTTCTCCCTCTTCTACCTCCATTAATATTTAGGGTCTTTTAGAGGATTTGGAGAACTAAGACATATAGTTTCAGACAAGTTGTAGGTAATAATGTGTGCTTAAATCACTTAAATCCCTCAGTTTTGTAGTCAACTCTGAGACTAAAAGCTGTTGAGAAAGTTCTTTTGGGAAGGGACAATCTCACTCAGAATATAGCAATAATATCACCAGTGTAGTCCCACTTCAGAATCTATTACCAATTTTATTAAATATTAAGATATATATATATATATAGTGTGAGTAGATTGTGAGTAGATTTCCTTCCTATACACACATATAACTACATGTATATGTGTATGTGCATGAACCCCCTATATATATACATATATATGTATATATATATATATATATATATATATAGCAACTCATAGTTCATATTTCACACATGAACACTCATACATATATAAATGTGTGTTTGTATATATATATATATATATATGTATATATATATATATATATAAACAGAGAGAGAATGTTAGTATTTTTGAAGAAAAAATGGCATAATTTCATTTTTTAATTGTACATTTGATATCTTCCACATAATAGGTGCTTAATAACTGATCATTTAATGATAAGTCTTTGAAAAAAAGGGAAGAGCTCCAGGAAAGGTGAATTGATCAATACCATTAAATGGGAAATTATCACAACATGGCAAATATTGATTCAATAGTCAAAAAGTTCTATTTGGTTAAGCAAATAGTGATTTTCTAGTTTATACGAGGCACTCTGCTGAGACTTGGATTACAGGACAAAATCTAAAAACAGTCCCTGCCTTTAAGGAGATTGCATTCTTATGGAGAAAATGTAGTGTGTACTCAGATAAGTAAATATGAAATTATCTATAATGGAAGATAGTGTTTATAAGTAAGCAGATAAGGAAAGTCTGATTAGGACTGCAATGGCTCTCTCATAGACTTTATGAACATAAAGGATGAGCCCAGGTGGCAAAGTTAAGGCAGGAATTCACTCAATATCTCCCCCAAACTACTCAAATTCTTACAAATGAATCTAAACAAATTTTATAATTTTATAACTGGACTTCAGCATTCTGACTCAGCAGAACTGCTTGAGGCTTCTGGATCTTTAGGTCCGGGAATACCAGGAAAGACTTGGAAAATCAGTAGAAAGGGTGTGTGGCACTTAGAGCAATTCTATCACAGACCACTTCAATGCAGTCTTGGTTGGTCCTGGCCAGCACACTGGATCTTCCAGCTAAAGCTGGATAGATACTCCTAACAGCTCCAGGGCAGAAAAAAGAGATTGTGGACAGATTCCTGTAAGTATTTCTGAAAATAACTGCATCCTCCATCCTGGAAAGAGAGTTCTACTTTAACAAAGAGTTAAAAGCCGAATAATAGGCTAGGAAAATCAGCAGACAACAACAACAAAAAAAATTTCTGATCATTGGACGTTATTATGGTGACAAGGAAGATCAAAAAACACACTCAGAAGATGATAACAAAGTCAAAATTTCTACATCCAAAGTCTCCAAGAAAAATAAGAATTGATCAAAAGGGATTTTGGTAATAAAGCAAGAGAAAAAGAGAAAAAATAAGGAAAAGAAGTGAGAGTGGTGCAAAAGGAAATACAAAAAATTAATGAGTAGAAGAATGTCTTCACAAACAAAATTGGTCAATTGGGAAAGAAAATACAAAAGCTCGCTGAAGAAAAAAATTCCTTAAGAAGTAGAATTGAGCAAATTCTATGGAAATGGAAGCTCTTTATGAGAAATCAAGATACAATAAAGCAAAACCAAAAGATGAAAAAAAAAAGACTTTATGGGCCACATAAAGTATTATATTGTTTTGAAGGATCTTCTTAATTTTTTTTTTTTTTTTTTTTTGCCAAGGCAATTAAGGGTTAAGTGACTTGCCCAGGGTCACACAGCTAGGAAGTGTTAAATGTCTGAGGCCAGATTTGAACTCAGGATCTCCTGACTTTCAGGGCTGGTGTTCTATCCACTGCACCACCTAGCTGCCTCAATCTTCTTGATGTCTTAAATTGTATGATTCAATGTAGCAAAATGATTAAAAAAAATTAAGTGAGTCAGAGAATCTAATTGTAGCTTTAGCTACTTTTTATTAATATGAAACACAATTTTTTATAGTCCTATCTGCTCATAGTGCCTTATTTTCCTTAATTGTAGAACAGGGATAATAAAGGCACCTACTTTTCAGATGAAATAATATTCATAAAAATACTTAGCACAATTTCTGACACATAGTAGCTACTAGAGGAATGTTGATTTTCTTTCCCCATATTTTGGTCAGGTATTACTGCCTCATCATTTTTATTCTGGATAATTCTAACCTAAATTGCTTTCATTTAGTGGCCCCTCTCTATCCTCTATCTTTCTCCCTTAAGTGTGTGTGTGTGTGTGTGTGTGTGTGTGTGTGTGTGTGTTTAAAATGTGTGGGAGTCATAGAGAAATGGATAGATTGATGTGAAAAATATTGAATTTACTAATCAATTGTTTGTGGTTGTGTATACAGGATTTGATACCTTGTTTTTTGCTGATACAAATTTTTTTCACATTCTGTATTCCAATATTTGGGGTGTCCCCATCATTTTTTGTTTTATTCTTAAATTGTATTTTTCTCTATTTTGGAAATGTTGGCAATATTCCACTTTCTTTCCCTTTGTCCTGTATGAATCAGACACTTAATTTTTACCTTCTTCTATGTTTCCCTTGAACTGAAATAAAAATTTAATTAATTTAGGGAAATAACAGCAAATACCATAATAATAATCTAATAATAAGAATAACAATAACCATAACATACTATACCAGAAATCAGGAGATATGGTCTTTGTTTCCAACTTAGCCACCAAAATGCTTTATGACCTTGCCAAAAACACTTGTGACTCAGTTTTCTTCTTGCTAAAATAAATAATAAATATGAAGCCCTTTTCAACAAAATATGAAAATAAAGCCCTTTTCAATCTGATTTTATGGGATTTAATATAGTCTTATTTTTTCCACTTCTGAGGGTCTCCTGTTAAAATCAATTTACATATCCGATTCACTGAACTCTTTCATGGATATTTTAAATCAAACTTGTGGTTTCTTTATTCAGAAAACTCCTAAGAGGGACATTCCTTTTGGCAATGCAGAAAAGCACGACTAGCTGAAGCACAAAATTTCTGAATGTTATCTGGTAGTATCACATAGTAAAAACTATGAGCAAATGTCAGAGACAGAATGACATTCTCCCTGATTCCAGGTCTAGAAAATTAACCTCTGTATCTTAATACTTTTCTAATTTAATAGAAATACTATAGTTGTTAGGAATATCACATCAAAGTTTTATAGATGTGTAATTAAGAACAATAATTCCCCATAATGTTTCTGGAAAGAAAAGATATTGATCAGGAATTAACTCTCCCCTAAAATGCCCCAAGATCCAAGACTTTTTCCAGGAGGTTGCAAGTGACTATTAACCTTATTTCAATTGAATGCGGGGGCGGAGCCAAGATGGCGGAGAAGAAACACACTACTCAGTGAACGTCCTCACTCCCTCACAACCAATTAGATAAATTAAGTCTCAGAATTAGCTCAGGACTGATAGATACCACAAGGACTGGAAGCACGACTTACCAGCTGAAGAGAATCTGGAGTTTCAACAGGAAAGGTCAGTTCTCAGGGGAGGAATAAGAAAGACCAGCACAGGCGATGGGGTAGGGGCACACTGCGCCCATTGCGCTGGGAGGGGCTCTGGGATCAGAGAAGCCACTGAGGTAAAGGAATCTGGCACAGGCTGTTAGCTCTTCTCTGCTAATTATTTAGCAGTTCAGAAGAGAAAGCCAAAATATTTTAAAACTCAGATTAGATTTTCCCCGATCCTGGGGGTGACTCAGGCACCAGGGGGTGTGGCCTCAGCTACCTCCTGAGAATAGTTAAGAGACTGACAAGTGGGTGGATACGGCCCAAGGCAACACACACTGCCTAGCTTAGCTGGAGGGAGTGGAACTCAGCTCCAGGAAGTCCCAGAGAAGCGGAACCTTTGAACTAGGGACCGCGGTTTCTGGCAGACACTTCCAGTTTGAGCGCAGGGGCTTCTCACGTCACCTGCTGCAGACATCCACGCCCCACCCGGACACATAGCCTGGGCTTCCTGCTGTCTTCACTATTCTACGCCCTCGAAGCACAGTAGTGCTAATCACCTCTGAGGCACTTCCAGGGAGGGGGTGGGGAACTCTCTCCCAGAGCTCTATCTTAGCTAAGGCGCAGGAGCCGCGGCATCCATCCAGTCTGGGAGGAAGCTGGTAAAGAAGTAAATAATTTCCTACCCCAGGGACAGACCCCAAAACATTTTTTAAGTATGAGCAAAAAAGCTAGAAAAACTATAGATTCCTTCTATACAGAGAAAGAGCGGGTACCCAACCCCGAGGAAGTTAACAGCAAAGATTCAGAAGATAACAACCTAAAGGGGAACGATTCCTGCCCCCCATCACATAACTCTCTCCTAGAAGAAGCTCTTAAAAAACTGAGGGAGATCGAAGAAAAATGGGGAAAAGAAAGGGAAGTTATGATAGAGAATAACAACGTCCTGAAATTGGAGTTGGAAAAAATAAAGAATTCACAGGAGATGCAGGAAAACAAAATTAGTGAATTAGAAAAGGTTAAAAAACACAGGAAAGTAGGATTTCTGAATTGGAAAAGATAAAAAAGTCTCAAGAAAATAGAATTTCTGAATTGGAAAAAGAAAATAATTCTCAAAAAAAAAAAATTAGGGAAATGGAAAAAAATTCAATAGAGCAAAATAATTCATTTAAAAACGAAATTGGGCATTTACAAAAAGAACTAAAAACTGTGAAAGAAGAAAATAACTCCTTAAAAGTCAGGATGGAACAAATAGAAATGAATGATTCACAGAGAACCCAAGAATCAGTCAAACAAAACAAAAAAAATGAGAAGCTGGAGAACAACGTCAAATACTTACTGGGAAAATCTATAGACCTGGAAAATAGATCTAGGAGAGATAATCTGCGGATTATTGGACTTCCAGAAAACTATGACCAAAAAAAGAGCCTAGATTCTATTTTACAGGAAATTATCAAAGAGAACTGTCCAGAGATAATAGAAACAGAGGGGAAAGTAGATGTGGAAAGAACTCATCGAACTTCTTCTGAAATAGACCCTAAAAAAAGAACACCACGGAATATTGTGGCTAAGCTGCAGAATTCCCACACAAAGGAGAAAATCCTGCAAGCAGCTAGAAAAAAACAATTTAAATACCAAGGTGCCACAATAAGGGTCACCCAAGATCTGGCTGCCTCCACATTAAAAGATAGAAGGGCCTGGAACCTGATATTCCGTAAGGCAAAAGATCAAGGACTGCAACCAAGAATGAACTACCCAGCTAAGTTTAGCATCTTTTTCCATGGAAGAAGATGGTCATTCAATGAAACAGAGGAATTCTATATGTTTCTAAGAAAAAAAACAGACTTAAACAAAAAATTTGATCTACATCCACAAGACTGAAGAGAAACAGAAAAAGGTACACAGAACCCTTGAGAACTGTAACTCTGTTGTGGGTATATAAAAAATACTCAAGGATAATTTGATTTTACTGATATAAAAGAAAAAAAGGGGGTGTAGTAAAGGGAAGGAGTGATAAAAAGAGGGAAACTACATCCCAGGAAGAGACATAGAAAATACACCATATCTGAGGGAACTTAGTGAGGGGGAGAATCATTGTGTGAATCTTACTCTCATCAGAAGAGGCTCAAAGAGTAAATAACTAACATATTTGTTTTTCAGAGAATTTTCTCTCGCCTCATTAAAAGGGGGGAGAGGAAAAGGGAAAAGGAAAAGGAGAATAAGTGAAGGGACTTGGAGGGAGGGGGGAGGGATCCTAAAAAAAAAAAAAAAAAAAAAAGAGGGAGGGTTGCGCGTCACAAGGGGGGTCTGTAAATTAAATATCGGGGAGGGGGATCAGGGGGGTCAAGGGAAAAAAGCATAATCTGGGGATAATACGATGGCAGGAAATACAGAATTAGTAATTTTAACTGTAAATGTAAATGGGATGAACGATCCCATCAAACGGAGACGGATAGTAGATTGGATCAAAAAGCAGAACCCTACAATATGTTGCCTACAGGAAACACACTTAAAGCAGGGAGATACATACAGAGTAAAGGTAAAAGGTTGGAACAGAGCCTATTATGCTTCAGGTAAAGCCAAAAAAGCAGGGGTAGCTATCCTTATCTCAGATCAAGCAAAAGCAGAAGTAGATCTCGTTAAAAAAGATAAGGAAGGAAACTATATCCTGCTGAAAGGTAGCATAAATAATGAAGCCATATCAATACTAAACATATATGCACCAAGTGGTATAGCATCTAACTTTCTAAAGGAAAAGTTAAGAGAACTGCAAGAAGAAATAGACAGTAAAACTATAATAGTGGGAGATCTCAACCTTGCACTCTCAGATTTAGACAAATCAAACCACAAAACAAACAAGAAAGAAATTAAAAAAGTAAATAAAACATTAGAAAAACTAGGTATGATAGACCTTTGGAGAAAAATGAATGGCAATAGGAAGGAATATACTTTCTTCTCAGCAGTTCATGGATCCTATACAAAAATTGACCATATACTAGGACATAAAGATCTCAAAATTAAATGTAGGAAGGCAGAAATAATAAATGCCTTCTTCTCAGATCACAATGCAATAAAAGCTACATTCAGTAAAAAGTTAGGGGTAAATAGACCAAAAAGTAATTGGAAACTGAATAATCTCATCTTAAAGAATGACTGGGTGAAAGAGCAAATTATAGAAACAATTAACAATTTCACCCAAGATAATGATAATGATGAGACATCATATCAAAATCTTTGGGATGCAGCTAAAGCGGTAATAAGGGGAAATTTTATATCTTTAGAGGCTTATTTGAAGAAAATTGAGAAAGAGAAGATTAACGAATTGGGCTTACAACTTAAAAGGCTAGAAAAAGACCAAATTATAAACCCCCAACCAAAAATTAAACTCGAAATACAAAAATTAAAAGGAGAAATCAATAAAATTGAAAGTAAAAAAACTATTGAATTAATAAATAAAACCAAGAGTTGGTTTTATGAAAAAGCCAATAAAATAGATAAACCTTTGGTAAATTTGATCAAAAAAAAGAAAGAGGAAAATCAAATTGATAGTCTTACAAATGAAAAGGGGGATCTTTCCATCAGTGAAGAGGAAATTAGAGAAATAATAAGGAGTTACTTTGCCCAACTTTATGCCAATAAATTTGATAACTTAAGTGAAATGGATGACTTCCTCCAAAAATATAGGCTCCCTAGATTAACAGAGGAGGAGATAAATTGCTTAAATAGTCCCATTTCAGAAAAAGAAATAGAACAAACTATTAATCAACTCCCCAGGAAAAAATCCCCAGGGCCAGATGGATTCACATGTGAATTCTACCAAACATTTAAAGAACAATTAGGCCCAATGTTATATAAATTATTTGAAAAAATAGGGGATGAAGGAGTCCTACCAAATTCCTTTTATGACACAGACATGGTACTGATACCTAAACCTGGTAGATCGAAAACTGAGAAAGAAAATTATAGACCAATCTCCTTAATGAATATTGATGCTAAAATCTTAAATAAGATATTAGCAAAAAGACTTCAGAAAATCATCTCCAAGATAATACACTATGATCAAGTAGGATTTATTCCAGGAATGCAGGGCTGGTTTAATATTAGGAAAACTATTAATATAATTGACCATATTAATAATCAAATTAATAAGAACCATATGATCATCTCAATAGATGCAGAAAAAGCATTTGACAAAATCCAACATCCATTCCTACTAAAAACTCTTGAGAGTATAGGAATAAATGGATTATTCCTTAGAATAATCAGGAGTATATATTTAAGACCGTCAGTAAGCATAATATGCAATAGAAATAAACTGCAACCTTTCCCAGTAAGATCAGGAGTGAAACAAGGTTGCCCACTATCACCATTACTATTCAATATAGTACTAGAAACGCTAGCCTCGGCAATAAGAGCCGAGAAAGAGATTCAAGGAATTAGAGTAGGAAATGAGGAAATTAAACTATCACTTTTTGCAGATGACATGATGGTATACTTAGAGAACCCCAAAGACTCTGCTAAAAAGCTACTAGAAATAATTCAAAATTTCAGCAAAGTGGCAGGATACAAAATAAATCCACATAAATCCTCGGCATTTTTATATATCACTAACAAAATGCAACAGCAAGAGATACAAAGAGAAATTCCATTCCAAACAAATGTTGAGAGTATAAAATATTTGGGAATCCATCTACCAAAGAAAAGTCAGGAATTATATGAAAAAAATTATAAAACACTTGCCACAAAAATAAAATCAGATTTAAATAATTGGAAAGACATTCAGTGCTCTTGGATAGGCCGAGCGAATATAATAAAGATGACAATACTCCCCAAACTAATCTATTTATTTAGTGCTATTCCAATCAGACTCCCAAGAAACTATTTTAATGACCTAGAAAAAATAACAACAAAATTCATATGGAAGAATAAAAGGTCAAGAATTGCAAGGGAACTAATGAAAAAAAAACTCAGAGGAAGGTGGTCTAAGTGTACCTGATCTAAAGCTATATTATATAGCAGCAGTCACCAAAACCATTTGGTATTGGCTAAGAAATAGACCGGTAGATCAGTGGAACAGATTAGATACAAAGGACAAAAAAGGGTACATCTATAGCAATCTAATCTTTGACAAACCCAAAGATTCCAACATTAGGGATAAAAATTCATTATTCAGAAAAAACTGTTGGGAAAACTGGAAATTAGTATGGCAGAAATTAGATATGGATCCACACTTAACACCATATACCAAGATAAGATCAAAATGGGTCCATGATTTAGGCATAAAGAGGGAGATAATAAATAGATTAGAGGAACAGAGGATAATCTACCTCTCAGACTTGTGGAGGAGGAAGGAATTTATGACCAGAGGAGAACTAGAGATCATTATTGATCACAAAATAGAAGATTTTGATTACATCAAACTAAAAAGTTTCTGTACAAATAATACTAATGCAAACAAGATTAGAAGGGAAGTAACAAATTGGGAAAATATTTTTAAAAACAAAGGTTCTGACAAAGGTCTCATTTCCAAAATATATAGAGAACTGACCATAATTTATAAGAAACCGAACCATTCTCCAATTGATAAATGGTCAAAGGATATGAACAGACAATTCTCAGAGGAAGAAATTGAAACTATATCCACTCACATGAAAGAGTGTTCCAAATCACTACTGATCAGAGAAATGCAAATTAAGACCACTCTG